>NC_041385.1:470129057-470174528 GCF_002162155.2 Triticum dicoccoides
TTTTTTTAGCATTTAAAAAGCTGTTTGATACTTATTTGTGTTTAAATATGTTCAAACTTGTTTAAATAATAACAGTAATATTTTTTTATAAGACAGTAGCATTTAAAAAGCTGTTTGATACTTATTTTTTTATAAGATGGTGCGCGGGGTGCGGGGGGTCGGCGGCGGCGGTTGAGTAGGGGAATCGAGGGTGCGGGGGGTCGGTGGCGGCCGGTGGACTAGGGGGTGCTTGGCGGCGAGGGGGACCGGATCTGGCGAGGTGGGATAGCGATCGAGATGGAGGGGGATCGAGATCGAGTGTCCGTGAAATTTGAAAATATTCATGATAGTTCAAAAAGTACCCATGAAATACAATCGAGAAATGAAGGCTACGATTTAAATACAATCGATCTTAGCTAGCTATCTGTTCACAATCTTCTTGCCCTTCTTTTTCGCAAATGGAGTTCTTCTGTGGAACGGACGTCCTTTAGGTAGGGTGGTCCTGCTTCTTCTTGTGGTGTATGCTGCTACTTCATCATCGTCGTCATGTTCGATCCTCGGGTCGCCAACTTGTCGAAGTCTTGCTCATTGGCTAATCCATCCATTCCGATGATCTTCCTTTTGCCTCTCCTCATGACAACACAACTGGGCTTTGGCGGGTCGGTAATGAAGAAGCATTGGTCCACTTGGGAAGCCAGTACCCATGGCTCATTTTTCGCGGTGACGTTTGCGCCCGTGGTCTTGGATTTGGCTTCGGGTATAACCATGGTGGTGAAATACCGGTCTTCTTTTATGACGTTCTTGGCCCATCTGACACGGAACATCGGGACCTTCTCTCCAGCGTAGCTCAGCTCCCAGATCTCCTCGATCCTTCCGTAGTATCTGTCCTTGTCGTTACCAGTGTAGGATTCCATCGTTACCCCGGAGTTCTGATAACCATCGCTCTTCATGTCCTTGGCCTCGGTGTAGAATGTGTAGCCGTTGATATCGTACGCCTCATAGGTCATCAGGTTGTGCTCGGCGCCCTGTGACAAGGCGAATATGAGTTGTTCTTCTGCGGAAGAATCCTCATGTAAAGGGTATGACAGAAGCTTCTGCTTGAACCAACGCGTGAAACATGAGTTGTGCTCTTTGAGTATATCTCCGTCCGTCCTCTGTTGGCCTCGGTCATTGTACGTCTTCTTAATAAAGGTTTTGTGCTCTACCACCCAAGGATCGACCACGTCTATGTGTTGTAGCGCGACTAGGTTTGCTCTTTCAAAGTCGGTGAGTCGACCCTCGAAGTCGACATGCATTTCGCGGCGACCCTCACGGTGACCCCATCCAGCGAGCCTGCCGAGGTGCCTGTTGACGGGCAGACCAACGGGGTTCTCGATGCCTAGATAATTCGTGCAGTAGGAGATGCACTCTTCGGTCAGAAAGCCCCTGGCTATGCTTCCCTCTGGACGTGACATGTTGCGAACGTATCCTTTGATGACACCATTCATCCTTTCGAACGGCATCATGCTGTGCAGGAACGTCGGCCCGAGTTGGATGATATCCTCCACTATATGGACCAGCAGATGCACCATAATGTCGAAGAATGCGGGCGGGAAGTACATCTCAAGCTCGCATAGTATCACCACGATCTCTTCCTGTAGCCTTCTGAGTTGCCTCACGCCAATCGACTTCCGAGAGATGACGTCGAAGAAGTTGCATAGGCCAAATAGCGTTTCACGGACGTGCGCGTCCATGATCCCATGGATTGCAACTGGAAGTATTTGCGTCATCAGCACGTGACAGTCGTGAGACTTCATCCCGCTGAACTTCTGCTTCGCTGGGTCTAGGTATCTGCTTATCTTCCCCGCGTAACCGTAAGGAAGTTTTACTCCTAGGAGGCAGGTGAAAAACTGCTCGATCTCCTCCTGACTTAGAGTGAAGCACGCGGGAGGGTAGTCATTTCCGGTCTTCTTGGCCTTTTTGCCTTTGCGACGACTTTCTGTGTCCTGCTTCGCCTCATCATCATCATCATCATCATCATCATCATCATCATCATATATAGCGTGAAGCTCCTGCCTGATGCCCATTGATTTCAAGTCTGCCCTTGCTTTCGGCCCATCTTTGGTCCTCTCTGGCATGTTGAGCAGGGTACCAAGCAGACTCTCGCACACGTTCTTCGTGATATGCATGACATCAAGGCTGTGAGGCACACGGTGGATCTTCCAGTACGGCAAGTCCCAGAAAACAGACCTCGTTTTCCATACCTTCAGCAGCAGCTCTGGCGCCTTTTGCTTCTTTCCCGACAGTGGGCAGTCTTTCCAATTTTTCAACAGCTTGTCTATTTCCTCGCCGCTCCTCGTACACGGGCGTTTTCGGGGTTCGGTTTCACCATCGAACAGATCCTTGCGTTTCCTCCACGGGTCATCGTCGCGAAGCCACCTTCGATGTCCCATGAACACGGTTTTCGAAGACCCGGGATCTCTATCTAGCTGGCGATACGTTGTGTCATCCATGCACCTTACGCATCCAGAAAATCCGTGGACTACCTGCCCCGCAAGATATCCGTAACCGAGATAATCGTGCACCGTCGTGAGCAGTGCGGCTCTCATAGGGAAATATTCTTTCTCTGCGGCGTCCCACGTATTGGCTGGCGTTTTCCACAGTGTGTCAATCTCCTCTTTCAGCAGCCCCAGATACAGATTGATGTTGTTCCCTGGTTGTTTCGGCCCTTCAATTAGCATACTCATGTGAATGTACTTCCTCTTCATGCACAACCAGGGGGGAAGGTTGTACATCCACACGAACACAGGCCAGGTGCTATGTGTGCTTCTCTGGCTACCAAACGGATTGACTCCATCGGTGCTCGCGCCCAGCATGATGTTCCTTCTATCGTTCCCAAATTCTGGGTATTTGAAGTTCAACGCTTGCCACTGGCTCGCATCCTTAGGGTGACTCAACATCTTGTCTTTTTTATCTATCTCCGGATCATTTGCGTCATCTTCTCGCTTCTTCTCCTCCCTATCCGCGTGCCAACGCAGGAGCTTTGCTACCTTAGGGTCCGCGAAATACCGCTGCAGACGAGGAGTGATCGGAAAGTACCACACCACTTTTCGAGGAGCTTTCTTCCTCTTCTTGTATCAAGTGACACCGCACACCGGACATATGGTAGACTCCGCGTGCTCGTCCCGATAAATGATGCAATTGTTCATGCACACATGGTATTTCACGTGCGGTAAATCCAGAGGACACACGATTTTCTTTGCCTCCTCCAAACTGGTCGGGCACTTGTTCCCCTTGGGAAGACGTTAGTGCCAGAATGACATGTTCTCGTCGAAGCATGTGTCGGTCATTTTGTGTTTTACCTTCATCTCCAGAGCCATGAGCGTTACTTTCAGGCGGGTATCCTCAGGCCTGCATCCTTCATACAATGGAGTAACCGCGTCTAACTCAAGTTGATCCATCTTGGCTTTCTCTCGGGCGGCAGCTCTTGCGTTATCCGTCTGCTTGAGAAGCAGCTCTTGAATATGAGGGTCCTGCACCCAGCCCATCGATGGTCCAGCTTCGTCTGCTCCGCCAGCATCATCATCATGTCCTGCATCTTCTTCTACATGATGACTGTGTACAGCATCACTGTCGTGATCATCTCCCGGGGATTCTTCGCCTTCTCGCTCGCCCGAGCAGTGGTGGTTGTCTTGCTGCCCTTCCTCATTTCTTGCCCGGCCCCCATGGACGACTTCGTAGTCATCTTCATCACCTTGCCACCGATAGCCATCCATGAAACCACGCAAGAGCAGGTGGTCCCGCACCTGCCCGGAATCCGGGTCCGCAATAAGGCTATTCAGCTTGCATCTTCGACACGGACATCTTATCTCCGTCTCGTTCTTTTGAAGCATCTCGGCCTTCGCGGACCTCAAAAACCTATTCACGATGCCTTCAGTCATCGTGCGGACCATGGTCGCCTGCGGGGTAGAGCAAAACGATATTTTAGAACCAAGAAAAAATTTGGCATGACTTTCCCTAAAAATAGGACCAAAAAGAATGCTTAATGCCAAATTCTCGCCGAAACGGAAATGAATCAACATTCCGGCAAAATATTGGCAACTATCGCATTTCAAATACCGGTACACCTCCAAACACAAACACATATGCAAAACCACAAACATATGCAACACCACGAACATACATAGATCTAGCTAGGCCATAAAAAGTGCATGTGCACATTGTTGTAGGGAGAACAACATAAATATAGCTTCCGCCCTTACTTACCTAGCAAAACAAGGTAACTTAACCACTTAATTTGAATGAGTCTATGGTGGAAATGAGGTGAAAAAGAGGAGGCACCCGAGACAAGGAGGAGGCGGTGGAGAGAATGAAGTGGGGAGAAAGTGAGTGTGGGAGGAGAGGCTGTCCAAAATATCTTGTTGCTGCCCACTTACTAATGGCGCACCAGCAACAAATGCGCCATTAGTAATCCAGGTTACTAATGGCGCACCCCCTGGTGATGCGCCATTAGTAGTTTTGCAAAAAAAAACACACTAATGGCGCACTCTGCCACGGTGCGCCATTACTAGTTTGAACTAGTAATGGCACACCGCGTGCGAGTGCGCCATTAGTACTTTTGCAAAAAAAGGAATAAAAACAATAATAAAAAAATAACATTAGTGGCGCACCTTCTGGCTGGTGCGCCATTACTAGTTACAACTAGTAATGGCGCACCACCAGTGGATGCGCCATTAGTATGTTTGGACAGGCGCACTAGTTCAAAAAAAAATTTGGTACTAATGGCGCACCGTGGGCAGGGTGCGCCATTAGTAGTTTCAACACTAATGGCGCATCAGAAGGTGGTGCACCATTAGTATATACTAATGGCGCACCACATGTCTGGTGCGCCATTAGTGTCAATTCCATCTATAGCCCTTTTCCTAGTAGTGGGTGGTTTTGGTAATTATTCACAACATATAGCTCATTGAACTAATGCTATTTCAAGATGAATATTTCAGGAAAGTTCAATGATTGGCATGGCATGGATTAGGAATGTGGACCCCTCAAAATGCTAAGGACAAAGGATTGGCTCAAGCTCTAAAGCTCAAGACTCTACATTTTACTTTTAGTGATCCAAGATCACATTGAGTCCATAGGAAAAGCCAATACTATTAAAAGGGGATGAGGTGTTGCTTAATGGATTGCTTGCTCAAGATGCTTAGTGATATGCTCCAAAAACCCTCAACCACTTTCTCATATCCACATATGTCCCAAACTAAAAGTCAAACTCGGCGCCACCGATTTGATCTATCCGGCGCCACCGAGTTCATTTGACATAGCCACTGCCAGAAACCCTAGTCACTTCGGTCTCACCGATAGGGATCTCGGTCTCACCGAGATGGGATTGCAAACTCTCTGTTTCCCTTCGTAACGTTTCGGTCTAACCAAGATGAGCGATTGGTCCCACTAAGTTCGCAATGCAAACTCTCTGCTTCCCCTTCGTAACATTCCGGTCTCACCGAGATGAGCGAATCGGTCCCACCGAGTTTGCCTGACCAACTCTCTGGTTAGTTTATTACCAAAGTCAGTCCCACCGAGTTTGTTTAGTCGGTCTCACCGAGATTACCTTATGCCCTAACCGAAATGCCTAACGGTCACATTATGAACTAAATTGGTCTGACCGAGTTTTCTGATTCGGTCTCACCGAGTTTGGTAAATTGTGTGTAATGGTTAGATTTTGTGTGGAGGCTATATATACCCCTCCACCCTCTCTTCATTCGTGGAGAAAGCCATCAGAACGTGCCTACACTTTCAGTATTCATTTTCCGAGAGAGAACCACCTAGGTCAAGATATTCCATTCCAACCACATAAATCTTGATCTCTAGCCTCCCCCAAGTTGCTTTCCACTCAAATCATCTTTCCACCAAATCCAATCCTATGAGAGAGAGTTGAGTGTTGGGGAGACTATCATTTGAAGCACAAGAGCAAGGAGTTCATCATCAACACACCATCTTTACCTTTTGGAGAGTGGTGTCTCCTAGATTGGTTAGGTGTCACTTGGGAGCCTCCGTCAAGATTGTGGAGTTGAACCAAGGAGTTTGTACGGGCAAGGAGATTGCCTACTTCGTGAAGATATATCCTAGTGAGGCAAGTCCTTCGTGGGCGATGCCCATGGTGGGATAGACAAGGTTGCTTCTTCGTGGACCCTTCGTGGGTGGAGCCCTCCATGGACTCGCGCAGCCGTTACCCTTCGTGGGTTGAAGTCTCCATCAACATGGATGTATGATAGCACCACCTATCGGAACCACGCCAAAAATCTCCGTGTCAACATTGTGTTTGCTCCCTCCAAACTCCTCCCCTTTACCTTCATGTTCAATGTTTTACATTCCGCTGCTATACTCTTAGAATAGCATAAGTAGGTTGATTGCTTGATTTGTGTAAAGTTGGTAAAATCTGCCAAGACTGAAAATTGGGAAAAGGCTAGATTTTATTTGGTCAAGTAGTCTAATCACCCCCCTCTAGACATACTTTCGATCCTACACGCCGCCCACGTACCTCTGAGGGGTAGTAACAGTGAGCACGCTCCCGTACATTGGCCTCGTGTCAGTGTTAGCGTCAGCGGCGTCGCCCCTGACGCACACTACAGAGACAGGGCGGCGGCCTGCGTGGGCCTCGCCGGTGCCCATGATCAAGAGGAAGACGCTGCCATCCTCCTCCGAGACTAGCAGGCGGCGGTGATCCTCCAGTGACTCCGGCACGGTGAACGGGTAGCACTTCTCATACATGTTCTTCGCCAAGGGCCAGTAGTGACCGCCACACACTTCCGTGAGGTGATGCACGATGTCCGCCGGCGAGCCCCAAAACGGCATCGGGCACTCATAGCAGTAGACGAAGGGGTCCTTGGAGGCATCAACCAAGCCGTTCATGAAATGGGAGTGGCTGTAGGGGACGTTGCGCCAGTTGAATATATGAGCAAGTTACTACATGATTTAATCCGAATAAGCACAAAATAAATCATGATGGCTATAACAGAGATTAAACTAATCATGTGGACTAGCATAGTAGATGAACAGATAGAATCTAGGATACGGAGTAGAAACATGAATTCTACCATGATTTCAAATAGGAAGGACAAAAACACATACGATGCAATGGGAGAAGCACCGTTGGCGTTGAGGTTGTCGCCCATGTCGTCGAGGAAGAGGTTGCCGAGGTCGGGGAAGAAGTCATCGTCGGTGAAGTCGTCACTGCCAGCAGTCGCGAGATTACACTCCCAAAATTTCAACAGCGCCCATCGAATGGAGCGCAGGAGGGAGTGGCTGTAGGGGACATTGCAGCTGCCGAATGGAGCGCAGGAGTAGCACATGAAGCAATAGATGGTGCTCCTCCCTAAGTCTCTATCTCTACTCTTATCTCTATCTCTACTACTCTTCTTTGTTTTTTGTAACAAATCGAATAGTACTGCGCTGTCCGCTGCACGCCCGACTGAACACGCCTCCTCGCCTCCATCATCACCAACTGAGTCTTTTATAGGAGTAGGAGTAGAGAAAAAACCGAGTTGGTGATGATAGTGTGCCGTGCAATGCACGGGCATCTTGCTAATTTTTTTGCATATAATTCCAAACACCACGTAGACACGGTCTTTGACCATTTTACAACTATGTTAGTATCATTGTTAGTGGTCAGCCGGTGCAAGTTATAGCCCCCGGTGTTTTAACCTTTTTTTAGTAATGATATTTGGCGATTGTTCACCACGAGCTCAATCCTGACGAATCCCACATAACCGTCAGATTTCCATCCGACGGTGTCCTGTTTTTAAGCCATAGTATTTGACAAAACCGACACCCTTACACACGTACTTTAACTGCATCGCGGGCATTTGCAACTGCCATGTCTCCTAGCGAACGTTTCCTGGGGATTGGAGTTAGCACTGATGGCGGTTCGTAGTCGTTCCGCGCTCGGGCATTGAAGTTTGTAACTATTTTAGATTAGAATATACTACTCCTCCGCTGCTAGTAGTAGAGCAGAGTCCTACTCCACTACTACTTTAATCAAGCAAGTTAGGGCATAGTAGTAGGTACTGTAGGGAGTACCAGTACTGTGATCACTCAAGCAAGTTGTCTGTCATCGATATGACCCTACGCTGCTGGTATGTGTCTCGTAAGTCAAGCGGTGGGCTGTAGTCATCATCACCTGTCCACTTCCCGCAGCACATATTCGCTTCTCCATCTTTGTCCGCACATAATCTAGTCCAATCTTCCATCCCCGCTAAGGCGCCTCCCCCCTCGTCCAAAACCCAAGCACTAACAATGGCAAAACCGAGCAGCGTCTGCCGAAAGAGTGGCTGGAATTCGCTCCCCACAGAGGTAATCAAGCTCATTATTTCGCGCGTGGACAATCTCAGTACCATGCCGCTCGCCGCGTGCTCGTCGGGGCTGTACCGTTTACTCAAAGCCCTCAGACTGGACCTTTTTAAGCCAGCTCCTTACTTGCTAATGCCGCCTAATCTTCAGAAATGGCATGCCACGCAGCATAAGGACCGTAGGGTGGCGAGCATCAACCCCCTTGACTACGATCCGATCCCCGTCACCCTCAACTACATTAACGCTATGTATTGGGTCAGCATGAACACGTCTTGGATGGTGCTCGTCGACGGTCGCCGAAACTGGATGCTCGTGGAGGTCTACACCCGACGATTGATCCCCTTTACTTCAATTAACACTGCACTGCTTTGGCACCGCTGCCCAGAATACTCAGAATCTTACAGTAGCCAACATGATACCAAGTTTGATTTGCTCAAGGTTGTAATCTGCCAAGTGCCCACAAGATCTGCGAATTATAAAGACTTCAGGCTAATTGCGTTCTTCAACCGTGGTCTCGCCTATTTGACAGGTCACTACGGTAAGTGTATAAATCTGCACGTCCATCGCAGGATCATACATCCTCCATGGTTGATGCGGAG
This sequence comes from Triticum dicoccoides, assembly GCF_002162155.2. Classification (NCBI taxonomy): domain Eukaryota; kingdom Viridiplantae; phylum Streptophyta; class Magnoliopsida; order Poales; family Poaceae; genus Triticum; species Triticum dicoccoides. The sequence continues at coordinate 470,137,961 of NC_041385.1, forward strand.
CATCCCACGTTCACCCCCATGTTCACTCCGACTACTCTCCAAGCCCCAAGAGGACATATGACGAGACCTCGAACATGTGCCATTGGACATAAGGTGAACTCTCTCCTTGTTAAACTTCCCTTAGACCCACATGAGACATGGCTACTACCTCAAACGAAGACACTTTGTGTGGTTAGATACCAAGGAACCAACAAGGAGAAGGAATGGTGCAAGATGGACACCAAGAGCATGGAGAGGGATTTTCCCAGTGCAGAGATAGAGGTACTACCGGTCAACTACCGGTCAAGTACCGGTCCACCGGTACTACCGGTCAACTACCGCTCAACTACCGGTCAAGCTTCTGTGATCGACCGGTGCAAGGCCGGTACAGCACCGAAACAACCGGCTATATCCGCTAAAACCGGTACTACCGGCCCATGACCGGTACTACCGCCCTGCCTGAGCGCAGTTGAAGGGGTTTCACCCCATGTATCCTCCAACTTACCCCTTGGACTATATATACTTGTCTCCTAGCTCTGAATTAGGGTTAGCAAAGGATTAGCTCATTTGAGATAGAGCTTTGCTGATCCATATGGATCTCCTCCTCGTGAGAGACCGCAGCCTCTTCGGAGAAGATCCACCATGGATTCAAGACCCCTTCAGGGGAAGATCCCTCATGGATTCAAGACCTCCTCTCAAAGATGAGCTACCGCCGCTTGTATCGTCCTTTGTTGGATTTGGACCGTGTATCTCTTTGTGTTTCTTGGATCTAGCACATGTGTGATCATATTCATGTTGGTTGAGTGTTTTCTCTTGTGTTCCCCCGTGATTTCCCTCGTTTCCTTCCGCGCGTTCTTCGTGTTCCTTGTAGGGATCCTCTCCAAACGTGAAAGATCGGCCCCATAGGGTTCCGCCCTACATCATCTTGGTATCGGAGGCACGTTGATCACGTTTTTGGAGCCCCTACCCTTTGTTTTCTAACTTGATTTTGTTGATTTCGTCCTAAATCCGAAAATCCCCACCAAAAATAGCCCCCAATTTTTTTGTGATTTGTTGGTTTTGATGATGTTTTGTTAATTTTGATCCATGGATTTTTATTGGTTTCAAGTGGATCTAGCATCTCCCCAAGTTTCCCCACCTTCCATCCACGAAATTCGTCAAATTTTGCCACCGAAATCACCCATTTCCGCCCCAAAATCGCGCCCCAATTCGATCTGCGAAGAATCCCGACACGAGCGGTACTACCGCCCCTCCAAGTGCTACTACCGCTGAGCACCACAAGCGGTACTACCGCCCTCCCGAGCGGTACTACCGCCCCTCCCAGTTTTAGCGTTCTGAGTTTCACCGTATTGCCCATAACTTCCACATCCGGAGTCCGATTTTCACGTTCTTTAGCTCGTTGAGTAGCTATTAACATCCCCCATCCATCTAGATAGGTTCCAACACCATTTGACTCCATCAAATTTTGAAAACTTGGCAAGTTTGCCTAGGGCCTCCACCATATCATCCGCATTACCACCACCGACTTCCGCAACCTAACCCATTTTGATCCATATAGCATTAGTGGTTGCTTGAGTAGTGATTCAAGTCTCCTAAGGTGTTTAGGCTACTTAGGGATGATTGCTTCTTCATGAACCACCACCACCATTTCCGCATAACCTTGCCCACCGTACACTTCCGATAACCCAACTTAACCCAATTTTGTTTGAGCTTGTTTGAGTTGTGGCTTGTGTCTCCTAAGGTGTTTCGGCTACTTAGGGACGACAACTTCAACTCCGACACATGTATGCCCATCATTCCATTTCCGCATTGCCAAGTGCAAACCTCCACCGCTTTCCGCTACCACCATTTTGACATTTGACATTTGAGATTTTGAGTTCGCAGTTTTTCTGTTTCCTAAGGTGTTTCGGCTACTTAGGGACGAGTCTCCATCATCTTGGTTTCTACATCAAGAACACTGCCACTCATCATCGCCTCGAGGTCATCATCGACTTTTACCACTTCACCACCATCCGTCCGTGGCGTACAAACGAGAAACCCTCGACGGTAACCTCCATATCATCTTGGTATCGTGGTATCCCTCCATTGTATGTTCCCCTTGCAATTGCATTGTTAACCCATAGCCCATTTTGCGTTACTTGCCTATCGAGACTAGCCATTTGAGTATTGCCGGCAACGTGACTTGTGCACATTAGTGATCATACTTCCCATGGAATACATACCGTATCATCGTAGTGCATATATTGGTATCATATCTTGTGTCATAAGTTTGTTCCCACATATACACAATTGCTATCTTGGTTTGTGCATTGTGCAGAAGTGGCCATACAAAAAAAAGAGAATAAAGCTTTTAAGCAAAAGAAAGAGAGCAAAGAGCTTGTAAGCAAGTGCCATAGCATCATACCACATTGCATATAAGATTGTCATATCCGATCATCTTGGATCATCTTGTGAGAAACACCGGGAACTATACATACATAGCATACTTGGGATAGAAGTTTATACATTTTGCATCTCATAGGTTGTGCACAAGTGTCGTATCCGCCTTTTGAGCAATCGTGCTAGCGTCTCTCTTGAGTTGTGCAACACGAGCGTTTTCCGTGGATTCCATATTTTGTGCTCATTCCTTGGTTGCACGGCCCCATTTATCTATCCGTCTGTGTGTTTCCGTGTGCCATTCATTGCTATTGGTCTACTTGTTTCGCTTGCAAATTTGTGAATCTCTTTCAACATTATTGACTCTTGCTAACATTTTGCATCAAATTTTTGTGCCACTATCCTCACCGAGCTCCACCCAAAGCCTTATTTGTGTAGGTGTGAGAACCGATAAGAATTGGTACCAATTGTGCTATTTCATTGTCCGCATTTGAGTGATCATTGATCCATTTTCAACATCGGTCAAGGCACATTTGGTCTAGTTCTTCTCTTCCTCCCACTCATACTTGCTCAAGTCTTGTGATGGATAGGCAAGGCATTTCATCTCCGGTCCTCGACAACAATGAAGACGTGAACAACTACAACACCAAAGCGTCCATCTTCGATCTACAACAACAAATGCAAGGCGCACAATCAAGATTGCGAGAGCGCATCGAGAACATCTCCATCGACATTCGTCACTCCGAAGCAAGGAAAAGGGACTACATCGACGAGAATCTTTCCGCACATAAAGAGGAGCAAGATGCAAGGATGAAGGATATTCGGGCCTTGATCAAGTCTACTTCCCCTTCGTCATATTCAAGGCGGCGGCGACCAAGTCGATCATCTTCGGAGCGCAAACACGATGCAAGCGCAAGTCGTCCAAGTCAACATCTACATGGCGACCACCATCACGTTCGTGATCCACATCATCATGAAGGGCAAGTCACCTCCAAGCATCATGTGCATGACGACGACGAACGCCTACAAGCTCAAGCATGACAACAACATCATCATCATGAAGATGCTCCACAAGCGCAAATGCACAAGTCCCAACAAGCCCTACTTCACGCCAAGTCGAAGCTTCATGAGCAAAAGAGAAGACCGCGAGACGACCACCACTAAGATGGCGCTACGGCTACAACAACCACTTTGGCATCTTCGCAAAGTGCTATCAAGGCATCTTCACCTTTGGACGTACGACATCTTCGCCTACTTCCCATGAGTACGCCTACACCGACTTCATCAAGTCCAAGGCAACCACCTACAAGCAAGGGCGATGCTTCCATCTTCGGAAGCCCCTCAAGGAAGATGGCCGAGCATGGGAAATTCCCTTCGGTCATGGAGACGAGCTATGAGGTGCCACATCATATGGGCCTCCAACAACAAGACGATGACAAGAATGTTGAGCAAGGGCCATCCCCTTCCACCACGGCGACGAGCGTGAACCTCTTCAACAACATGAAGACGACGCCCATATTGGACTCATACTCCGAGTCAAGCTACGAGACCGCGCATGGAGACATTTCCACCTACATCTCTCCGACACCCACATATGTCGAGATGCCCCATTTTTCATGTGAGGAGAGCCACCACCCCATGAGTGAGATGAGTGACTCCACCATATATGACATCGAGAGCATTTCCTATGAGAGGATGAGTGTGAACACCACTAGACCCACACATGAGAGCATGGCACACATCCTATGTGAGGTTGAGCCCCATTTGAGTGACTCCACCAACCATATGAGTGAGTGCATCCTTGAGGGAGTGAGTGAGCCACAACACTTAGAGAGTGAGTTAGTTGACACGACATGTGAGGCCACTATGATTTCTAACATGGTTCCATCAAGATGAAGATGACAACGATTGGATCTTCGACATCTCACCTACATCACATGAGCTACGCTCCAAAGGTAACATAGGTGATGGTGCTTCTCTAGTCCCACTAGTGGACTCTCTTGACATAGATTGCTCCCATGATGTTGACCCACCTATCCCCATGCTTCATGCCAGTGAGACTTCTTCATGTCTTGACTTACCAATTTATGACGAATATGATGATGAGCATGTTGAGTTGCCTAGTTGTGATGCTATGCTCCATAGGATATCTTGTGAAAATTCTATTGGTCACGTTATGTTTGATAATCCTTTGAACTTGTCATATGCTATGAGTGAGACCTCCCATATTGTTTCATTTCAATCTCAACATAGTAACTATGCATGCCCCATTAAAATCAATCCCATTTGCACTTATGGCATAGATGACGAGATGATGGTCATTGGCTTTTGTTTTTTCATGTGATGATATTGCCATGCTTCCTTTACATGATTTGTGCAATTCATCTACTATGTCATGCCATGATCACATTGTTCCAAATATGCATTATTTTGGATGTTGTCAATATTCTCCACGTGATGTTTCTATTAATGCTCATGAGGAGACCCCCATAGTTTCCTCATACATATTAGGATATCTTGATGCATCTCATACTTTGCATAATTTCCATGATTGTGTGCGCCATATGCATTCCATGAATAACAATGCTCTAGATATCTCTCATGATGCTTTACATCCTTTGAGTCTCCATTATGCCATGCACATTAACAAACCTCTCATGATGGATGACATGTTTCTGTATCACGCATCTCATTTATTTGAGCATTGGATATTTGTTACTAACCAACACATGCATGTGCGGATGGATGATGTGTACATATACCATGCACACACAATTTTCCCTTTGTCTTTGTTTTGTGTAGGTACTCATGTATACTCGTCAACATCTCAATCCCAAGAGTTGACAAAATGAGCTCTTGAGAGCAACGACACTTTGGGATCCCGTGGACTATCCTTACCACCGTTACCCTCGCGTAAGGACTACGCGCTTCTATTCTACTTGGCTCTCACACGGCTATGGGCTATTTACCATTTGTCCCCTTATGCCCATACTATTGTGTTCACTTTGCATGCTATGCCTCTTTCTATGCCTTTGCCATGCAATTGTGACCCTTGCTTGCATCTACCCATGATTCACCATTATGCTACTTCTATGTGTATTTGCATGCTTGGTGGAGATCCTTGTTGCTTTTGCCATGTTTACCATGTGCTCCATACTATTGATATTTGTTGTGTTGGGGGAGTCATGATGACCCATTGCTATTTACATATGGCTTCTCACCAATACATTCAAGCTATTTTCCTCATATCTTGCTTTCATGCTTGTGCTATGACATGTGAATTATTCATGCCCACTATTTGCACACATGACATGCTTGCTTTGATTCCTTCTTGTATGTTGCATCTTCCTACTACTAGCTTGCTTGACTTGATCACTATGATTACTTGCTTGGTTGCATCACCCATGTTCCACTATTACTTGCTCTCTCGGGTTGATGACATATATGTTGATGCCTCTCACTTGATTTGTCATGATCATTGCCTCTTGTCTCCATTAGTTGCATCTCTCATATCACCTTGTATTGAGTGCCAACTTGCTATGCTTATTGATCTTGGAGACTTGGACACTTTACTTGTGATGCATGCTTGTTTGATTGAGCCTCTTGTATTTGGTTGTTCTTGCATCATATGCCTCCATACTATGCAATACTCCCTTGTCCTTTCTTATGATGAGCATGATGCATACACTTGTTTGGTATCTTACCACACGAATGATAGGTTTTGCACTTTCGCTAACCTCATTTGTTTTTCCGAGTGTTTGTCATGTTGTTTCATTTTGAAGGATCCACAAGGCGGTACCGTCATGCGACAACTTGGTCATGGGAAGACATACACGATGCGCGACACCAACATTTTCACCATCCTCATAAAGGTGAACTCCTTCCCTTTGTGCCACCCTCACATATGCATATTGGATGGGTCATTCTTTCATTGTTGTTTCCTTCTTGTTGTCTACATGATACATCTCGCGAACGGAGGAGCGACATTGGAGATTGGCTCTATTGACCTTCACATTGAGGAGCGCTCGCACTTATTGGATGCACCTTCGGAACTCCACTCTTGCCTCGACATCGAGCATTGGTAGCCCAACACCTCAATGTTTGTTGATTATGCTCATACATGTCATGCTCGATGGACATATCATACTTACCACAAGTTTGCACCCCATGCATGGATTAACTCACATTATGATTGCCTTGTTGCATCTTGTTTTCCCATGTCATCCATGACATATGAGCTTGTGCATTTCCTTAGCAAATTTGTTGTGATCTTCCTTGATGGCATATTCATACATCATGATCATATTGTCCACCATCAATTGCATGATAGCTTACACATATTGAGCATCCATTGCCATATTCATGCTATTGATGAACCGTCCATCTATGACATCATTTTGCACAATGGTAGAATTTGTCGCTTTGTGCACCATGCTTTTGTTCCCATGAATGCTTTGCATATCATTCTAGATCATTTTGATAAGCTTCATGCGCTTTGTCACGAAAAATCTTGCCGCACGGACTCATTCTTACATGATGGACACTTTGTGTGCACTAACCTTTGTATTTCCAAGTGTACTTTGTGTTTGCTCATTTTGCATGTATGACATACTGGAGACACCTTGGAGTACTTGGATTGCACCATGCCTTCAACTCCGTCCAACTCCAAGTCCATCCACGACAACCGTTTCCATGGTGATGAGGATCACGATCCAAGGTCGGATCTTTCCCAAGGGAGGGGAGATGATGCGGAGCATCCCACGTTCATCCCCATGTTCACTCCGAATACTCTCCAAGCCCCAAGAGGACATATGACGAGACCTCGAACATGTGCCATTGGACATAAGGTGAAATCTCTCCTTGTTAAACATCCCTTGGACCCACATGAGACATGGCTACTAACTCAAACGAAGACACTTTGTGTGGTTAGGTACCAAGGAACCAACAAGGAGAAGGAATGGTGCAAGATGGACACCAAGAGCATGGAGAGGGATTTTCCCAGCGCAGAGATAGAGGTACTACCGGTCAACTACCGGTCCACCGGTGCTACCGGTCAACTACCGGTCAACTACCGGTCAAGCTTCTGTGATCGACCGGTGCATGGCCGGTACAGCACCGGAACAACCGCTATATCCGCTAAAACCGGTACTACCGGCCCATGACCGGTACTACCGCCCTGCCTGAGCACAGCTGAAGGGGTTTCACCCCATGTATCCTCCAACTTACCCCTTGGACTATATATACTTGTCCCCTATTTCCGAATTAGGGTTAGCAGAGGATTAGCTCAGTTGAGATAGAGCTTTGCTCATACATACGGATCTCCTCCTCGTGAGAGACCGCGGCCTCTTCGGAGAAGATCCACCATGGATTCAAGACCCCTTCGCAGGAAGATCCCTCGTGGATTCAAGATCTCCTCTCGAAGATGAGCTACCGCCGCTTGTATCGTCCTTTGTTGGATTTGGACCGTGTATCTCTTTGTGTTTCTTGGATCTAGCACATGTGTGATCATATTTGTGTTGGTTGAGTGTTTTCTCTTGTGTTCCCCCGTGATTTCCCTCGTTTCCTTCCGCGCGTTCTTCGTGTTCCTCATAGGGATCCTCTCCAAACGTGAAAGATCGGCCCCATAGGGTTCCGCCCTACATCAATGGTTATCTGATGCCATTGAACACAAGGGCTTCAATTACGCTGTCGACTCCTTCTATGGCTGGACGTATTGCTGTCCCACTCCAGTCATCGCTACAAACGGCTGTTACAACAGTATGTTAGTTTCCTATGATATCATGATGGCTTGCTTATATTACTGTCAACATTTACTGAAAAAAATATTCATGCTCATAACATGCTGTTCTTAAGATTGACTACATTAAGAGCCCTTTTTTATTTGACTCCAACTTGATATGATGTTGTAGGCCGCCTGGTGTCCCTACCCTTCCTAATCCCAGAACCTTTCAAAGAAAAGTGGCATGGCAGTTGCAGGTGGTTCCTGGCTCGATCATAAGATGACGAACGATTGATGGTCGTTTGCACGTACTGGGCGTGTTGTTTCGCGGAATACAATCACAGTCACTGCAAGGTCTTTGAGTAGGATCCCAGCTTCTCCGGGCCTTCAGGAATTTTTGACTGGAGGATGGTAAGTAGCCTTGGTACACGCTCTCTGTTTGCCGGACTGAATTATCCGATTAACCAGGAGATAACCAATGGCAAGGATCATGATGGCAGCGCGGTTTTGTTCATCAGGTAAAACTGTGTGTACACAACGTACCATGCGTCTCTGCATGCACCATACCCTGATATGTGCCGCCATGCTCTGCAGCCTAAAGTAGGAGAGAGGGTCGCAAGTATCAGACTTCGACCTGCTGGCAGGAGTTTCCCCCATCAGGCACCCATCTGGTTCAAGTCGTCAGCCAATCTCCACAGCTTAATAAATAGTAACGTCTAACTGAGCCAGTTAGTTAGATGCGTACACTTGGTGTAGTAGGATCTTTATTTAGTTTGATGCATACACTTGTTTTTTTGGTAGCCCTTTTGTAATGATGGCGAATGTTTGGTTTGGAAGAGAGAGCCGCGTCTTTACTCTTTTGGCTTGCTTACTGCTTCTGTTACACCCCCAGCCTTGGTTGCTGCTGCTGCTGTTTTCAATGTACAATCAATAGTATATTTTGTCTGCTAGTTGAATAAATGTGTTGTTAGAATGACAAACACAATGTTTTGGAAGTCGTTGCACGGTCCGATCCTTTAGTGCCCCGTACCGTACGTAGTGCATACTATTTTTGGTATGGAACACATTTTCCACTTGTTGATAACATGCATCCCACTGATGAAGGCCCAATAGAGGAGCCCATAATTAACTGGAAGGGAGGATCTCACATGAATCCGGCCCAGGTACATGCCCATGGTCCCCTAAACATAAATAAGTATATAAATAAATAAAGCTAAATGCTCGTGCACCAGTTCTTTAAATTCACAATTTAACAGGAGGATATTATTTCCTATGATAGTGTCGTTACATTCAGTGATATTATTCTTAGGCAAAGATAGCGAACAGTCTTCTTTCTCCCAGCATTTTCTTCCTACAACCAGCGGACCCATGCAAACGTAGTCAACGTTGTAAATAGTATCGGTCCATTTTTATTTTTCAATAAGAATGTCCAACCCAGCCCAACACATTGGCGACAACACTTTATCCTCCGCCTTGGTGCGCTCGCCGCGGCGCCGGCGGTAGGCCCTATCAACATAGTGAATCGAGAGAGGACTGTAGTTGTGAGTATGATAGTACGGACCCACCAGGTCCACTCCCGAACACAAGCAAGCGCCTCTTTTACTACTTAGATGCACCCCTCGTTTTTTTACTCTAATCCAGCCTGCTGATATCTGGGACCCACATCATTTTCAACGTATAGTCAATTAACGACAAAATTGCACAACTTTTTTTGAGTAGTAATTCAGAGGAGCAGGCTATAAACTTGGTTGTGCGGTCTCTGTGGCCCGTCTAACAACATGACCAGCCCAGCAGTTTTTTCTTTGGGAAAATAGGTAGCCCAATATTTCTTTTTGAGGAATACCCAACCTAGGCCTATTTGTTTTCTCCGACTTACTGGGTTGCAAATCTTTCAAGATGAGGAGGGATGCATTCCGGCCTGGCCAAAGAGTATGGTCAGTGTCTGTTAAAAGTAATATCAAAGGGGTTGAAAATTCCAAAAAAATTATAGCAAATGGGATATTAGTTTCTTTTTTTGTTTTTCTTCTTCACTGATATTTTATAGTATTTCATTGGATCTAACATGACATAGTACTAATTTATTTTTAAATTTGTTTTAGTATGGCTACTAAATTTTGGATTAAGAATATTTTGTTCCCTAGCAAAAATTTGTGAATTTTCAAAATTTTGCACATATTTAGTTAAAAATTTCAACCCTGTTTTTTTTGAACGTGAATGACAGTGGGAGAGTGTCTCCATTCTTTGAGTGCATGGATGACCGCTGCCAATTCTAAGTCATGGGTGGGATAATTCTCCTCATGTTTGCGAAGTTGTCTGGAGACATACGCAACTACCTTGCCTTCTTGCATCAATACGCATCCGAGGCCTTTCCGGGATGCGTTGCAATATACTTCAAAATTCTTGTGTATATTTGGCACAATTAATACTGGTGCCGTTGTTAATTTGCTTTTTAGCTCTTGGAAGCTTTTCTCACAAGCTTCTGTCCATTCAAACTTCTTGCCTTTCTTGAGCAACTGCGTCATTGGCTTTGCTATGGTGGAGAATCCTTCAATAAATCTCCGATAATATCCTGCCATTCCCAAGAAACTCCGTACGTCCGTTACGCTGGCTGGTGGTTTCCAGCCAAGTACGGCCTTGACTTTTTCCGGGTCTACTGCAATACCTTCTTGGGTGAGTACGTGGCCCAGAAATCCCACCTGCCTTAGCCAAAATTCACATTTGCTGAATTTGGCATATAGTTGATGTTTCCTGAGTTCTTCTAGTACAATCCTGAGATGCTCGGCATGCTCTTCTGGTGTTTTGGAGTATATCAGAATATCATCGATGAATACCACAACAAACTTGTCCATATACTTCATAAATACTTTGTTCATAAGGTGAACAAAATATGCGGGGGCGTTGGTTAGCCCGAATGGCATCACTGTGAACTCATACAACCCATATCTGGAAGTGAAGGCGGTCTTGGGAATATCTTCTGTTCGCACTTTTAATTGGTGGTATCCTGATCTCAAGTCAATTTTTGAGAAGACTTTGGCCTGTGCGAGCTGATCAAATAAATCATTTATTCGGGGCATTGGGTATTTGTTCTTGATTGTGACCATGTTGAGAGCTCGATAATCAATACACAATCTCAGAGTCCCATCCTTTTTTTGGCAAATAAAATTGGAGAACCCCAAGGTGAGGAACTGGCTCGTATGTATCCTTTCTCCAATAATTCTTTTATTTGCTTCTTCAATTCCACCAATTCGGATGGTGCCATTCTATATGGTTTCTTGTAAATGGGAGCGGTTCCGGGTGCTAGCTCAATGCTGAATTCTATCTCTCAGTCCGGTGGCATGCCTGGTAGTTCTTCTGGAAATACGTCTGGGAATTCACATACTACTGGAACCTTGTTCAGCTCAGAAACGTCCACCTTGTTTAGTCTCGGTTGCCGAGGTATTTGTCTCTCTTTGGCTGAAACTTTTATTTTCTTCCCATGATGGTGTGTGAGAATCACGGTCCGGTTGAAGCAGTCAATAAAACCTTTGTTGGTGGTTAACCAATCCATCCCTAGGATGACATCCAGTCCTTTGCTTTCCAATACAATAAGGTTGGCGTAAAACTTCAATCCTTCAAATTCAATAACCACACCTTGACAGTAACTCTGGCTCACTTGCTTAATTCCAGGGGACTTGATGATCATTGATTTCTCCAAGGGAAGCATCGAAAAATTATTTTGCAAGGCAAAACTCTTCGAAATGAATGAGTGAGAAGCTCCAAAATCAAACAAAACCATGGCAGGTATTGTGTTGACGGGGTACGTACCGAGTACGATATCTGGGGCGTTCTGTGCTTCCTCTCGGGTCACGTGGTTCAGGTGACCTTTCCGGTGGTTGTTATTGGGGTTGAAATTGTTTCGCTTTGGCGCTGAATTATTTCCACCATTATTGGGCTTCGGGGTTGAGTTCCTTGACTTGGGGCACTGCTTGGCATAGTGCCCTTCTTCTCCACAAGCATAACAGGTAACGCATGGGCGATAGGTGAACTCCTTGTCTCTTGCATGGAAATTCTTGATTGGGCGTGAATTATCCGTCGGGGTTTTGTGTATTCCACCCTTCTGAAATTCCGTCTTGATTCTGGGGTTGCGAGCAAAAGTAGTCTGGTCCCTTTTGCGTTTGCGGAAATCTTCCAGGCTACGTCACTCATTTTCCAGAGTAATGGCCTTATCCACCAGTATTTTAAAATCTGGGAAGGTATGCACAACCAGCTGGCATTTAAGGGCGGGTGCCAGGCCTTCCAGGAATTTTTCCATCTTCTTGCTCTCGGTCATGCGCTCTTCATTGGCGTAGCGAGTCAGCAGAGTAAATTGGTTGTTGTATTCTGACACTGTCATGGTCCTTTGCTTGAGGTCATCAGATTCTCTCTTCTTGATTTTCATAACACTCTTAGGAATGTGTGCCCCACGAAAACCTTCTTTGAAATCCTCCCAGGTTATTTCATTTTCGTTGGGGTGCATGTGCAGAAAGTTTTCCCACCACGATGCGGCTGCTCCCGTGAGGTAATGTGGTGCATACAATACTTTTTCACGGTCCGAACACTGTGAAATAATTAATTTTCTCTCCATGTCTCGAAGCCAATCGTCGGCCTCAAGAGGCTTGTTAGTATGGGAAAATGTTGGAGGACGCGTCTTCTGTAACTCAGATAATTTGGATTGCTGTTGATACTGACCACAGTTACTTCCCATATTGATGAATTGGTTCATCATTTCCTGGTGTTGTTGCTGACTCTGTTCATACAGACGACACACTTGTGTAAAAGCTGTTTCACTGCCTGTTGACTTGTCTGTCCCTGAGTGAAATTGTGGTTTTGCGGTGTGCCATAATTTTCTTCTAGCTGATTTGGCATGGAGCGCGTCCAAGGATGAGACATCTTTCACTCTGGGGATATATTTTGTGAAACTCGTAAGACAAGAAAGAAAGTCGCAAAAGTCAATAAAATCACACACAAAGAAAATTTTAAAAACTCCAGGATACTTTTGAAAATACACGATTTCGCGCGGAGAAGGACTATTACATATCTTACACGCAAGCATAATTATACATTACATCACTCGGGATATGCATACATAATCCTGACATGTTATTTAAACTAGTGCACTTCTCCAGATCCTACATGCTGCGCAAACAGGCTACTTCTCACAACCTATGTACATATAAACATATTACACAAGTCGGTACATCGCATGGCGTCTATGCGTACTCAGTCGGAGATGGTGAGGATCTCCCTTGGCTTGCCGAGGGTGAGACGCAGTGACATTGGGGAATCAACTTCCTCCTCACTAATAGGTTCCAGACGAGGAACGCTGCACTGAGTTGGTGGAGCAGGTGCCATAGGCGGAGCAACCTGAATATGAGTGGGCGGAATAGGTGGAGTAGCACGTATGGGAGTGGGTGCAAAAAGTGGTGCAGCGCGAACGGGAGTGGGTGCAATGTCACGACTGGTTTTATGGGTATAAAAATCCAGAAAGAGACCGTCGTGCTCATCAGCCCCAGGATTTCTGTTAGCTGATGAGGCACCAACTTGATACAGAAATTCCAAGCAAATACAAAATATGTAGTACAAGACCATTTTGGTCTGTGAGTACAACAAATGGTTTCTAGTGGTCGATGGTGGAAGCGGGCTGTGAACATCAGTGTCCATGGAACTCCATTTCCCACGGGAACAGCTGACCAGGTTAACTCCTATCTTCGCGAGGCTGCTATCACCGTTGCATAGGTTCTGGGCTGTCATTACGGTCGCTCCTCTTCGCACAAGAAAATTCTGGCCAAGACAATAGCCAGGGACAAGCCAGTGAGTACTTTGAATGTACTCGCAAACATTATGAGCATAGGAATAATATAATGATGTGCTGAAAATATTTTATACTCATGATGTCAGTCACAAAATATAAATATAACCCGGATGCATGTGAGCATGTTAATTATGAATATGCAATAACTTAGCAATATTAAAATTATGAAATAACCAACAAAGAAATACCACAGTCGGGCGTCTGAGCGACACCACATACAGGGCTTTAAAAGAAATGCCATAGTCGGGCGTCTGAGCGACACAACATACAGGGCTTTAAAAGAAATGCCACAGTCGGGCGTCTGAGCGACACCACATAAAGGGCTTTAAAAGAAATGCCACAGTCGGGCGTCTGAGCGACACCACATAAAGGGCTTTAAAAGAAACAATCATAGTGAATATCCCGGAGGTAGAACCATCCCAGAAATATTCGATAATACCAAAAATATCACGAGTTAGCCCACAACAAAATAATAATCATCATTATCAAATGTCACAAGTTGTAATATCAGTCCTCATTTCACAGTTTCACCTCCGAAGACCGACACTAAGACCGACACTTGACCCATCCCAGACTGTAATCCTTAACCATGGTCACGGCTATTCGAATAGGTTTAATCTCTGCAGAGGGTGTACTCTTTACCCACGAGTAACGGATTCCTTTAGTCCATCGGGACTAATTCCGTCTACGGTCTTTTTGTTGAAAACACACCTAACTTGCACACACCAGCTTAACTCACACGTGTCTGGAATCACCCACGACACCTGTCAAGCAAACTCTAAGTGGGGAGGCTACAACCTCGCGTAGCATGGGATCAAATTTATATTGCGCGCTCTAAGGGGTGGCCTCCCCTCTCGGTCTCAACCGGAAACAGCCATGGCCCCCGACCAGGTGGCCTGCCTACCAGCTACAACCGGTATCTTCCACCCTGGCCTCTCTGTACGGTGCGTGCTAGATAGAGGTTGACAACTTACTGAACCGTACTCTACTTGTTGTAGAGACGAGTGGTGGTACGAAACAAGTATGGGGGTTACTGGAACAAGACTCGATCTATGGTCGACTCGGGAGGTTCAAGTATTCCCTGCATGATTAGCATAACAATTATATTTCAACCAACAGAATCACCGCTCATATCACCTTACCATGCCATACCAGACATAACCGTTCCGACAGAGACCGGCGACAAACTCATGCCTACCCAAGGCAAGGTTTTCCCGGGTTCCTGTCGGTATGCATGTAAGGCACATGAGGATGATTATCATCACAAGTGTGATCATTTCCAACAGCATGGAAATCACTAACATGCACCCATGCATATGATCATATCACATGAAATAACAAGTTTCTCCAAAGTGAGGTGAAGTTATAAACGTGTCATCAAACACACAAAAATATTTATGCCGGGGTTTAGAATGCTTGCCTTCAGGTCATGGGAAGGCAAGTTGTATTTCAAATTCTTGAAATACTTCTCTCCTCTTCGAAAATCCTATTTTTGAAAAAGTAAAAGAATTAACACACAAAATAAAAACAGCACAAAAAGTTGTTTGAAAGTTTTCCAAATAAATCTTAAAATAAACTAGACAGAATTTGAGAGAGGTAGGAAAAAGAATCAATTCATTTGGAGTTATATTTAAAAAGATATAGCCAGTCAAAGATTTGGTCAAAATCTGTTTTTAATAAAAACAGAAAAAAAGAAAACGTTTCAAACGAGATTACGCTTTCGGGCAGAGGAGGCGTACTTGAGGGTTTACGCCTCCACTTATCAGCATGGACCGTGCAAGGGCCACTGACAGTGGGTCCAGGGGGCCCACTAGTCATGTTTGACTAGTCTCCTCTCCGTCTGCTTCTTCCACCCGAGCAGAGGCGGGACTCCGGCAACCGTCGCCGGCGAATGGCGGTTCCTCGCGGGGAGCTGAGGACGGGGATGGATCCGTGGATCAGTGGCGGTCCTCCCGGTGGTCGTAGGGTCGTCGGAGGTGGAGGAAATCGCCGGCGGCGAGCTTCGCGGCGGCTGGTGGCTTCGGGAGCAAAGTGAGTTTGTGCCTAGGGTGGCTCTACGTCGCAGCTGGGGTTCTGGGTGGCACCGCAAGAAGTAGTAGAGTCGCTTGGTGGCGTTGGAAGGGCCGGGGAGGCTCTGGTTGTGCCGAACGGAGCCGGGAGGCGGCGGTGGCCGAACTGGCCGGAGTCGGTGAAGACAGCCTCTTCCCCCTCAAATTGACGACAA
The DNA here is from genome assembly GCF_002162155.2 of Triticum dicoccoides. NCBI lineage: Eukaryota > Viridiplantae > Streptophyta > Magnoliopsida > Poales > Poaceae > Triticum > Triticum dicoccoides. Next base: position 470,154,089 of record NC_041385.1, read on the forward strand.
TGGGGTACTAGGAGGATGGTGAGAGGCTGCCTGCATGCGGGGATGAGCTCGGGGCTCCTTAAATAGACTCAGCGAGGCGGTTCCGCGGCGGCCGGGGATAAGGTTGCCGGCGACCATCTTACTATGCTGCAGAGCGAGGTGGCGGTGGCTGGCTAGCTCCAGGGGCTAACGACGATCACTCCACTGTCGAAGGAGGTGAGCTGGCGCGCTGTGGTGGCTCGGGCGGCGCTGTCCATGGCGGTGGCGGACGCGGCCGCAAGCGTGCCGCCAAGAAGCTTGCTGCGGCGCCGCTGTAGCGAGCTAGGGGCGGTCGGGGATCTTGGCGTGACGCGACAAGGGTGAACAGATCAGGACGAGCTCGGGGAGGTTTATCCAGGGGCGCGCTTGCTTGGGCGCGGGCACGTGCAAAACGTGTGCTCTGCTCGCGCTCCAGGCGTGCACGGCGTCTGCTCGACGAAATGCCAGGGTGGCCCAAACTGCTAGAGATCAAATGCAAATCCACTTGTCTGGGTTAGAGACCATTAGCAAGCTACTAGACAACTTGGTTTGGACAGATGGGAAAGTTCACAACACAAACGTATAATCATGCCAAATCTGTTCATGCCCACAGGGTGTTTGACAAAATGCCAGAGGCACTCAGGCATTTCTTGGAGTGACCAAAACTTCCAGAGTGGGGTCTCTTTAGGTGAAAGAGAGGGTGGTGAGGTTAGTTTGTGAAAAGCACAAACTTGTGAGTGCAAGTTTTGCAGAACTTCAAAACAGGGCAAGATGGGAATGACATTATTTCATGAACCAGAAATATGCCAATGGTTGCATGCTCTTGGACTTAGGGGTTTAGCATGGAGGACTACAAGTAGGGGAAAGAATCAAGGGCCAAAGAGAAAGCAATAATATGGTTGCTGTACAAACCATCACGTTGGACCAGAATGGAGATGAGGATGATTCACTCAAAAATTTCAAAGAACATCCCTGGATTTTTGCATATAATGGAATCATATGCTCCTACTAACATCCCATAATTTTGGTGGAAGCTAGAAACAAATATTTAAAAGGGTTGCAGTGAAAAATTGTTCACTGGACCAGTGAAGAAAAACATGTGAATACTCAAAATATGCAATGAAATACATATATTACTGCACAAAAGTGATTTAGAGGCATCACAGGACATCTCCAAATTTTGGTGGAATTTTTAGTTAAATTTATCAAATGGTTGTAGTTCAAAAAGAGCTCCAAAACTTAAAACAAGTCATTTTAATGAATATAGTTCAGGGTGAAATAATTTAATAAACAATCCTACTGATTAGGAAATCATTTTAATGAGATGGCATAGAAGTTAAAAAGATGTTTGGAAGGATCCATATGGGAAAAATGAATCCTTAGTATAAAAAGAAAGGTTTTGAAATCAACAGAATCATTCTTGCAGGCAAAAAGTTTTAACTCTTGGCAAAATTTTAATAACAAAAACCTAGTTAAATTTTTGGGGTGTTACAATTACTACCCCCCTTAAGAAAAATCTCGTCCTCGAGATTTGCTAAGGTTTGAGAAACAAAACAAAATACTTTTACTAGATCAAAAGATCATTTACACAAGTGGTAAAAAAAGGCTACAGTGAGAGGACAATAAGTGGTGAATAACTACAGTGTGGGCACTGGCGTTGTGTGGAGAAATTCCATGCTTCGGACAACGAGGGATTTCTGCGCGGGACGCAGTGAATTCAGAAAAAATTCTAAATTCAACGATATGCTGGTCGTACCCGAGAACACAGTGCTCCCTCTGGTTGACAGGTGGGACCAGGGCCCACTGTCAGTCTCTTCTTCTACCTCTGGCTTTCTCTCTCTTCTTCCTCTCTCCCGCGCGTTTTTTTTCTCCACCGGGGACGACTAGCGCGTAGGGCATCTAGGCCGCACTGCGGTAGTGCGCGTTGTGCTTGCTGCCGGCGCAGCGTGCACTCACGTCGTGGACCAGTGCGCTGTCGGCACTGCTCGCGGATTCGCCTCCGAGCACCGGCGATCTGGCGATGAGCGGCGCTGGTGGACTTCATCCACCGCACACCGATCCCGAGATATAAAACGACTGCGGTGCTCCTTCTTCATCTTCGCACCTGGCCTCGCTTCTACTCCTCCTCCTCCTCCATTACCGTTCACCGGAGCTCGAGACGAGGCTCCAATGGCGGAGACGGTGCCGGACTGGTACATGATCCTGGTGTGTGGAGGGCTGGCGGCAGTGCTGGGGCTCTCGGTGCTCCTGTGTGCGATGATCTATGATGATCGTTGTGATGCTGCCGCTTAAGTGCTGGCTGTCCGCGGTGGCGGTGATCACGAGGATTAGGCGTAATCCCGCGTGTTTTACCGCTAACGATGTGTTGGAGGTGGAAAGTGTTCGGATGATTATCTGCTAATCTCTCCCTTGGCGGCATGTGGAGTGCTTAGGAGGGTGGTTGGTGAGATGCAACATGGTTGCGTGTATTTCAGGTAGTGTAAGAGTCCGAGTGGTTGTGGGTCTGCTGCCGTGCTGCTGCGTGAAATAAAACGTATAATCCATGCAGCGAGAGGATAAAAGATGCAGCAAATTCTGGAAGAAGAAAATCTCATTCCAGGATTTTTCGCGGTTACACAGGTTGCTCACGAAGAAAACCACTCACAAACGTAAAAACTAAATACTCGACTCGTCGCACATATTCGAGGTACCATGCATAAGTTACAACATAATAATAAATGTTGAAATAACAATTACAGCAGTGGCGTCTAAAATGAGAATGGTAACTGGACAGGGTCCCAATAAAATGTCTCTGGTAAAGGGATATACTCCTCCTCAATTGGGGGAAGTGGATTGACCAGTCGATGTATGAGTCTCTCCGGATCGGGCCTCAGTGGTGTGCCGATTGCAACCTGAGGGTTCAGATCAGTGAGATTCTGGAGATAATCCATCACTCGCTGATTCAAATGCTCTTGCGCGATGATGTATTGGATGAGGTTGGCCAGTACTGGGTCTTTCTCAATCCGCCCACCGGGGAAAGATGTTACTCCCCCGGGCATTGCACGGCTCGGAAAGTAATAATATCCTCGCTCGCGGGCATAGGGTACTGCGGATCGAAGGCGGGCAATCGCTTCTTTCGCAGCAGCTTCTATGGCCAGGTGTGGGGTTGTCATAGATTTCCCCACGAAGGAAACTTCTGTTGGATCTTGATTGGAGTCTACGGGAGGGATGTGTACCACTGCCCAATATTCCAAGGTGGAAAAAGTGATTCTCGATTTGAACAGCTCGTACTGGGGTGGCTGGGAAGAACCCATGGTACTGCAGGTAAAGTCCCACAATATTTTGACAAAGCTACCTGGGGTTGCATCTAGGGTTCTCAGATGAATACTGGGGCTCGGCATGACAGGAAAAGGTTGTGAGTGTGGTGCACAAGATGTGAGGGTGCTTGGTAAGATCACAAGGTGGCCTTTAAATAGCAGAGGGGCTGGGTCATTTCACCATGGTGAAAGGTAATAAATTTACCAGCCTAGCTCCAAAGGTCGGGTCAATGTCAGAGATACACATATCTCATAAAGAGACGTGTTACTGTGGTTGTCGTCGGGGTTGGTTTTGGTAGCTGTGCCCGGAAAATATGCAACTATGCGTTGACAAAATACGCAAGGCTATTATTAAAACAGAGGCACAACGACAGGCTGCGTTTACATGCAAGGTCGCTGATTACAAAGCAGGGATACACTGAGACTCGGTACTACTCGTACGACTAGTCTACCTTGTTTACGTCTAAACGGGCGTGCCTGGTGGATGACGAGGCTTCTCCACGTGTCTCACTGTCGGGATTAGTCAGAGATGGTGGAGGAACTGCAAGGTCGGGGTAGCGATGATGACCATCGCGGGGATTGTTAGCCACAATCCCATTGGAGTGTGTTCCCAAAAGGCGACGAAGTACTTCTGGGGTCATCATAGTATCTTGGATGATGGCTGGAGCTGAACTCAGGGTCTCGATCGGGTGTCCGAACAGCACGACTGGGTTGTCGGTGTCGGGCTCGTCTTCTCTTCTTGCTGGGACTCGACGAACCAGCTCTCCTTGAGCTGCGATCAGATCAATAGTGATTTGATCGAACAATGCCTCCAGTGCACTTACATAGTGCACTAGGTGCAACAACGCGGGCTCCGTCTCGTGATCTCCGTTGGCAACTTGGGGTGGTCTACCATACCCTTCACGCCTGGGGTAGTAGTAGAACGAGCGACAGTTAACTCTGGGCGACAACTGCCGAAGTTGAACTATAGCCTCTCGAGCAGCTAGCTGGACGGCTTTTGGCTCAAAGGAAGTTGTTCTTCCGGTGAACCTGTAGGGGCGTTCTGGCGATAGACCCCTACCGTTGATGTGCACAGTGGCCCAGAATTGGCGGTCTTCACCGCTCATGGGTCCTTGGTACACAACATATTCTGGGGGCTCTTCTAACGCGTAGGCACGACGGGTGAGGTTTGCGAGTATGGTCACGAAACCTCCAAGATTGGTTGCTGTGGTCTCATTATGCACTATGGGACCAGGCATTGTGGCTAGGTTGGGGAAGAGGCTGTGCTGTGCTGGTCTGGGGCTAGCGTGCCCTTTTTATAGAAAAAGGGAACGAAGTCTTCCTTCGCACGCTTGCGAATGAGACATTTTTGCCATCAGTCATTGGCGTGTGATCGACAGGCTAGACTGATAGGTTGGGCACCGACTGCCAAAAGTGTCGGACTTACTGTGTGGCTATCTTGCACGGGAAGCTTGGCTGGGGTTTTGGTTAGGGTCTGCTAGGTTGGTTTACCTAAGTTATCCGACCTGGCTAAGATAGGATTAGCCAATGGTCAGCCTGGCTCTGGTACCAAGTCTGTCACGACCGGTTTTCTGGGTATAAAAATCCAGAAAGAGACCGTCGTGCTCATCAGCCCCAGGATTTCTGTTAGCTGATGAGGCACCAACTTGATACCGAAATTCCAAGCAAATATAAAATATGTAGTACAAGACCATTTTGGTCTGTGAGTACAACAAATGGTTTCTAGTGGTCGATGGCGGAAGCGGGCTGTGAACATCAGTGTCCATGGAACTCCATTTCCCACGGGAACAGCTGACCAGGTTAACTCCTATCTTCGCGAGGCTGCTATCACCGTTGCATAGGTTCTGGGCTGTCATTACGGTCGCTCCTCTTCGCACAAGAAAATCTGGCCAAGACAATAGCCAGGGACAAGCCAGTGAGTACTTTGAATGTACTCGCAAACATTATGAACACAGGAATAATATAATGATGTGCTGAAAATATTTTATACTCATGACATCAGTCACAAAATATAAATATAACCCGGATGCATGTGAGCATGTTAATTATGAATATGCAATAACTTAGCAATATTAAAATTATGAAATAACCAACAAAGAAATACCACAGTCAGGCGTCTGAGCGACACCACATACAGGGCTTTAAAAGAAATGCCACAGTCGGGCGTCTGAGCGACACCACATACAGGGCTTTAAAAGAAATGCCACAGTCGGGCGTCTGAGCGACACCACATAAAGGGCTTTAAAAGAAATGCTACAGTCGGGCGTCTGAGCGACACCACATAAAGGGCTTTAAAAGAAACAATCATAGTGAATATCCCGGAGGTAGAACCATCCCAGAAATATTCGATAATACCAAAAATATCACGAGTTAGACCACAACAAAATAATAATCATCATTATCAAATGTCACAAGTTGTAATATCAGTCCTCATTTCACAGTTTCACCTTCGAAGATCGATACTAAGACCGACACTTGACCCATCCCAGACTGTAATCCTTAACCATGGTCACGGCTATTCGAATAGGTTTAATCTCTGCAGAGGGTGTACTCTTTACCCACGAGTAACGGATTCCTTTAGTCCATCGGGACTAATTCCGTCTACGGTCTTTTTGTTGAAAACACACCTAAGTTGCACACACCAGCTTAACTCACACGTGTCTGGAATCACCCACGACACCTGTCAAGCAAACTCTAAGTGGGGAGGCTACAACCTCGCGTAGCATGGGATCAAATTTATATTGCGCGCTCTAAGGGGTGGCCTCCCCTCTCGGTCTCAACCGGAAACAGCCATGGCCCCCGACCAGGTGGCCTGCCTACCAGCTACAACCGGTATCTTCCACCCTGGCCTCTCTGTACGGTGCATGCTAGATAGAGGTTGACAACTTACTGAACCGTACTCTACTTGTTGTAGAGACGAGTGGTGGTACGAAACAAGTATGGGGGTTACTGGAACAAGACTCGATCTATGGTCGACTCGGGAGGTTCAAGTATTCCCTGCATGATTAGCATAACAATTATATTTCAACCAACAGAATCACCGCTCATATCACCTTACCATGCCATACCAGACATAACCGTTCCGACGGAGACCGGCGACAAACTCATGCCTACCCAAGGCAGAGGTTTTCCCGGGTTCCTGCCGGTATGCATGTAAGGCACATGAGGATGATTATCATCACAAGTGTGATCATTTCCAACAGCATGGAAATCACTAACATGCACCCATGCATATGATCATATCACATGAAATAACAAGTTTCTCCAAAGTGAGGTGAAGTTATAAACGTGTCATCAAACACACAAAAATATTTATGCCGGGGTTCAGAATGCTTGCCTTCAGGTCATGGGAAGGCAAGGTGTATTTCAAATTCTTGAAATACTTCTCTCCTCTTCGAAAATCCTATTTTTGAAAAAGTAAAAGAATTAACATACAAAATAAAAACAGCACAAAAAGTTGTTTGAAAGTTTTCCAAATAAATCTTAAAATAAACTAGACAGAATTTGAGAGAGGTAGGAAAAAGAATCAATTCATTTGGAGTTATATTTAAAAAGATATAGCCAGTCAAAGATTTGGTCAAAATCTGTTTTTAATAAAAACAGAAAAAAAGAAAACGTTTCAAACGAGATTACGCTTTCGGGCAAAGGAGGCGTACTTGAGGGTTTACGCCTCCACTTATCAGCGTGGACCGCGCAGGGGCCACTGACAGTGGGTCCAGGGGGCCCACTAGTCATGTTTGACTAGTCTCCTCTCCGTCTGCTTCTTCCACCTGAGCAGAGGCGGGACTCCGGCAACCGTCGCCGGCGAACGGCGGTTCCTCGCGGGGAGCTGAGGACGGGGATGGATCCGCGGATAAGTGGCGGTCCTCTCGGTGGTCGTAGGGTCGTCGAAGGTGGAGGAAATCGCCGGCGGTGAGCTTCGCGGCGGCCGGTGGCTTCGGGAGCAAAGTGAGTTTGTGGCTAGGGTGGCTCTACGTCGCAGCTGGGGTTCAGGGTGGCACCGCAAGAAGTAGTAGAGTCGCTTGGTGGCGTTGGAAGGGCCGGGGAGGCTCTTGTTGTGCCGAACGGAGCCGGGAGGCGACGGTGGCCGAACTGGCCGGAGTCGGTGAAGACGGTCTCTTCCCCCTCAAATTGATGACAATGGGGTACTAGGAGGATGGTGAGAGGCTGCCTGCATGCGGGGATGAGCTCGGGGCTCCTTAAATAGACTCGCCGAGGCGGTTCTGCGGCGGCCGGGGATAAGGTTGCCGGCGACCGTCTTACTATGCTGCAGAGCGACGTGGCGGTGGCTGGCTAGCTCCAGGGGCTAACGACGATCACTCCACTGTCGAAGGAGGCGAGCTGGCGCGCTGTGGTGGCTTGGGCGGCGCTGTCCATGGCGGTGGCGGACGCGGCCGCAGCGTGCCGCCAAGAAGCTTGCTGCGGCGCCGCTGTAGCGAGCCAGGGGCGGTCGGGGCTCTTGGCGTGACGCGACAAGGGTGAACAGATCAGGACGAGCTCGGGGAGGTTTATCCAGGGGCGCGCTTGCTCGGGCGCGGGCACGTGCAAAACGCGTGCTCTGCTCGCGCTCCGGGCGTGCACGGCGTCTGCTCGACGAAATGCCAGGGTGGCCCAAACTGCTAGAGATCGAATGCAAATCCACAGGTCTGGGTTAGAGACCATTAGCAAGCTACTAGACAACTTGGTTTGGACAGATGGGAAAGTTCACAAGACAAACTTACAATCATGCCAAATCTGTTCATGCCCACAGGGTGTTTGACAAAATGCCAGAGGCACTCAGGCATTTCTTGGAGTGACCAAAACTTCTAGAGTGGGGTCTCTTTAGGTGAAAGAAAGGGTGGTGAGGTTAGTTTGTGAAAAGCACAAACTTGTTAGTGCAAGTTTTGCAGAACTTCAAAACAGGGCAAGATGGGAATGGCATTATTTCATGAACCAGAAATATGCCAATGATTGCATGCTCTTGGACTTAGGGGTTTAGCATGGAGGACTACAAGTAGGGGAAAGAATCAAGGGCCAAAGAGAAAGCAATAATATGGTTGCTGTACAAACCATCACGTTGGACCAGAATGGAGATGAGGATGATTCACTCAAAAATTTCAAAGAACATCCCTGGATTTTTGCATATAATGGAATCATATGTTCCTACTGACATCCCATAATTTTGGTGGAAGCTAGAAACAAATATTTAAAAGGGTTGCAGTGAAAAATTGTTCACTGGACCAGAGAAGAAAAATATGTGAATACTCAAAATATGCAATGAAATACATGTATTACTGCACAAAAGTGATTTAGAGGCATCACAGGACATCTCCAAATTTTGGTGGAATTTTTAGTTAAATTTATCAAATGGTTGTAGTTCAAAAAGAGCTCCAAAACTTAAAACAAGTCATTTTAATGAATATAGTTCAGTGTGAAATAATTTAATAAACAATCCTACTGATTAGGAAATTGTTTTAATGAGATGGCATAGAAGTTAAAAAGATGTTTGGAAGGATCCATTTGGGAAAAATGAATCCTTAGTATAAAAAGAAAGGTTTTAAAATCAACAGAATCATTCTTGCAGGCAAAAAGTTTTAACTCTTGGCAAAATTTTAATAACAAAAACCTAGTTAAATTTTTGGGGTGTTACATGCAATAGCCTGGTTAAATTCCTCCGTGGTAGGCAAAGGATGAGCAGTGGCAAGAATGGTAGGCGAATGAGAAGCTGAGGACGAGATAAAAGTCAGCAGTGGAGCGGTGTGTAGGAGTTACCTCCTGTTAGCAGCACAGCCATGAACTGAGTCCATGCGGGCAGCTACGAGGTCGTCCACCATGCTATCGAAGGCTGCCTCCAGGGTTCGGAGGTACTCGACAAGCATCTCAAAGGCCTCGTCTCGCTCTCCTCTGGGGCAAGAGAATGAGTAGTGACAGGTGTAAGGCACGTGGCATGGAAGGTAGCGGTAGCGACGGGTCTTCATTGCAGGAATTACATCCCGAAGATGAGCTATCGCCTCGCGGGCAGCCATCTGCATAGCATGTCTCTCTGTAGGCATGGCTCTCCCCAAGAAACGTAAGCGGCGCATCTCAACATGCCCTCCCCTGAATTGCACCGCTGCCTGGTGCATGGTCAGACTGTCGTTGATCTTGTGCGGATAAAGTGTGAAGACTGGGCACACGGATGGCCCCATCGCAACCTGAACGATGAAGGAGAGGAGTTTGACGAACCCCTCAGGCACGTTGGCGAACATCTGCGACTCACAGTCATTGCCGGCCATCTACAAAAGTAGGCAAAAATTCTAAATGATCAGATCATATATTTTATGCTGACTGTCAGAAAAATGACTACATTTGTAAAAACATGAATAAACTCTATCATGCTAATAACCAATTAGCGATCGCACCTAGTGGCTTCCTACAGTCAGCCTGGCTCTGGTTACCAAGTCTGTCACGACCGGTTTTTCAATAAAATAATTATTAAAAAAATCGATCTTTAGAATCCAATATAGGAAAAAGTCATCCTCACTGGTAGACAAATACTTGATGAACAGAGGACCAGTAGCATTAAATATATTACAGGGTTGAGCTGAGGCTGCTCAACAAATTATTACAAACTCGCCAATATCTTACATAAGGGCGGTTATGACACATGGGTGTGGTGGCATGCTACTAGCTCGAGGTAAAAAGTGGTGGTGGATAACTTGACTCCTAACTGGCAGCTCATCGAGCGTCGAGGTGAGGCTCGATGAATTTATTTTTGGGGTTGCGGAAGCGGATAATACAGTGACCAAAACAGGATCGCACGGGACTGACTGGTACTCCTCTAGGCGTCGGACTCGCTATCAAACTCTTCATCCATGAGATCGCCTTCATCAACATCTGGCCAAATCAACAAGCCAGGTGAGTACTTTGAAAGTACTCGCAAGACAGTTCGGACAAAAGATATAATCAATGAATGCATGAATGCGTCATGAATAAGAATAATGATGCTCATCTCAACAATAATATTATTGCATGACTTGATAAATAAAATAAATAACTGAAAACCGATCGGGTGTCTGGAGCAACGCCTCGAAAGGTAAACAAATAAAATTCATGCCGCAGTCGGGCGTCTTAGCGACACCACATAAAGGGCTTAAAAGAAATGCCACAGTCGGACATCTGAGCGACGTCACAGACAGGGCTTATAAAAGAAATGCCACAGTCGGACATCTGAGCGACGTCACAGACAGGGCTTATAAAAGAAATGCCACAGTCGGACATCTGAGCGACGTCACAGACAGGGCTTATAAAAGAAATGCCACAGTCGGACATCTGAGCGACATCACAGACATGGCTTATAAAAGAAATGCCACAGTCGAACATCTGAGCGACATCACAGACAGGGCTTGTAAAAGAAATGCCACAGTCAGACATCTGAGCGACGTCACAGACAGGGCTTATAAAAGAAATGCAACAGTCGGACATTTGAGCGACGTCACAGACAGGGCTTGATAACAAAAGTAAATAACAAGTATGCCACAGTCGGAGTCTGAGCGACATCACAGAAAGGGCTTTATAACAAAAGTAAATAACAAATATACCACAGTCGGACGTCTGAGCGATGTCACAGAAAGGGCTTGATAACCAAAAGTAATAACAGGTTAGTCCATTCACAAGAATAAACTTTTAACCGGATTACACACATGTAGTCCACCGGAGATTTGTCACTGAGGCTGATATCTGCCAAGATAAGATGAATACAATACTTGGACAAGTACAAGATGATTTTAAGAATTTGAGACTCTGCAGAGTTTGTACTAACTGACCACAGCCAATGGATTTCCGTAGTCACGAAGGACTAGTTTCGTTTATGGTATTTCAGTAGAAACACATTTTTCCAGTACACACCCATTTCACCTCACGATGTCAGGAATCACCCTGAACAACGTCCAAGAAAAACTTTGAGACGGGGAGGTCACAACCTCGAATAGCATGGGATCAAATTTCTATACGCGCGCTCTAAGGGGTGCCCCCCTCTCGGTCCCAACCGGAAACACCCATGCCCCCTGACCGGATGACGGGCTTTAATCCAGGGCCATGGAACCCTCATCCCGGCCTCTCTATTTGGTGTGTACCAGGAAAACGGTTTGCAACTTACTAAGCCATATTCCTTTCGGAAAACATGCGGCAGTACAGGAAGGAAATGAATGGAAATGTGATTTGATTCACGATGACACGGAAGTCAAATAATCTGGCATAAGACTGGCATGTCCCAACACTGCCATCTTACCCATCCTCATGCCATCACATGGCCATGCAAATATGTATCCAACAACATAATGCTTTCCGAAACTTACTTTCCACTTATGTGCATGAAATATAACATTCAAAGAAATGTTCATAAACATGCCATGACTATACTAAAATGCAAACATGCAACAATCACTCATCATATCAAGAGTTCAAACATTGCTTGCCTGGTTCGGAGTAGTCGGAGTTTAACTGTGTGAAGTTTGCAGCTCCGTCACCTCCTCCGGTATCTACGATATAAGAAAAATACGTACGTAACGTAAATACCGTGAGTGTACAGAAAAGAGTTCCAAATATTTTTCAAATAAATATGACAAAAAACTAGACAGAAAAATAAAGATGACATAAAAAGAATCAATCAAAACCCATTTTCTGTTTAAAAGTTATAAGAGTTTTGGTCCAAGGACCCATTTGTAATGAAACAGAAAACTTCCAGGGGGTTCTGCGGAAAAGTCCAGAAAACGGTTCGTCTAAAAGAAAAGACTGAGAGGCTGACAGGCGGGCTCCACCCGTCAGGTTCGAATTTTCAAACGAGGGAAACAGGGCGCGACGGTGCCCGAGAGGTGCGGTGGTCGCCGGCGGCGATCCACGGCGAGGCAAGGTGATCGGGGGTTACCTTCGTGATCAGTGCACCTTTCCGCGTCTGCGGGTGGTGGTGGTGGTCGCCGGCGAGCACTGTCTCGACGGTGGCCCTTGCTTCGGTGGACGGCGGTTCGGGCAGTCGTGGATCTCGCCGGAGGGAGCTGCGGGGTTCAAATTGAAGGGGGGGTTAGCCTACTGGAGGTGGTACGAGGCTACGAGCAAGAGTAGGGCGGCGGAGGAGTTCTCACCGGAGAGAACGTTGCCGGAGCCCGAGGCGGACGGAGGTGGCCGGAGTCGAGGAAGAAAGGTCCCTCGAGGCTCTTCCAGTGGCTAGGCGGGGTCAGGTGAGGTGGTGGAGTTGTGCGGGGGCGAGAGCAAGCTCAGGGGGGCTATATATAGCCGGCCCGAGGCGGTTGCCGTGAACGGATAAGTCTAGCGGGCGATTACGGCGGCGCTGTGGGTGAACGATCGGCTTAGGGGCTTGAGCATCATCTAGGTGAAGCACTGGTGCCATCCCAGTGTCCAACTCGGCAAGGGAGGGAGGATTACGGCTTGCCCTCGACGGAACGGCAGCACGGCCCGTCGGCGGCAGAGAACGCGCTCTGCGCATGCCAGGCCACGGCGATGGTGCTGCATGCGTGCGCTGGCAAGGAGGTGGCTACGCGGAGCTCTCAGGAGGATTGGGCGGCGTCGAACGGCGTTATGCCGCAGTGTTGCCCCCCTGTCGGCCGTTACGGTGGTTCTGCCGGCGCAGGCGGGCCAGGGCGCCACCGATGCCAGGAACGCCCCAAGCGCTCGTGTGGTGCTCCGGACAAGAGGGAGGGGCTGTGAGGAACGAGCCAAATGCACATTTTACATGTGACTGAAACTACTGACGGAGAAACGACACTGGAACTCTGAATTTACTGAATATCAGTAACAGTGCATGCCAAGTGTTCGACAGAATGATTCTGGCATGTAGGGATTTTTCCTTGAGCTGGTTTTTGGTGGAGTGGTCTCTCATTGCAACTAGAGGTTGCCTGAATTTTGGTGGAATTTTTGGAGGAGTGGAGATATGAATTTCACCAAATTTGGCAAATCTGGTCCAAACTTGCAGAGGTGAAATTTGAAACTTTTGAAAAGAAGAAGAGTAGATCTTGATGGTTCTAGGTTGTGGGTACTAAGGACTATCCAGGGGAGTTGGTTTGGGATCAAGAATCAAAGGCATTAGGGTACTTGCTTTGCAAATCACCTAGGCTCAAAAGAAAGGACATAATTATTTTGGGAAAAGAAATAATTGGAATAAAATCCAAAAATGGATTTTATTAGTTTGGACAGAATGTTTGGGTTGTACCAAAGTGGAAGGAGGGGTTTTGGGGGAGTTTTACCATAAGAGGCATGGTAAACAAGAATGGATCAAAAATCAAATAAAAGCCCAAAACCAAAAAGGGTTTCTTTTTAGAAGAAACTAAATCCAAGAAAAGATTTTTGAGAGGGCAAACTTAGAAGAGGTTTTTTAAGAAGGGTTTAAATGACCTTCTTCAAACCAAGCAAGGCTCTTTCTAAAAACAAAAACCACAAAAATTTTGGAGTGTCACAGCACCTACCCCCTTAGGAAAAATCTCGTCCCCGAGATTTCAGCTGATCCTTAAACAGGTGTGGGTGCTCTGTCCGAAGAAAATCCTCGCTCTCCCAAGTTGCTTCATTCTCGGAGTGATTACTCCACTGAACTCTGAAAAATTTGATGGTTTTCTGTCGGGTCCTCCTCTCAGACTCTTCTCATATTTTATTGGGTGCTCCCGGTAGGTGAGGTCTGGTTGCACGTCAATATTTTCATGTGACACTTGCTTCTCTGGATTGCTCACGTACTTTCTCAACTGCGAGATGTGAAACACGTTGTGGATACCGGATAAATTTCTGGGCAGGTCTAGCTGGTAGGCTACTGTGCCTCTTCGGGCCACTATATGAAATGGTCCGATGGATCTTGGTGCTAGCTTTCCCTTAATCCTGAATCGCTGTAGACCCTTCATAGGAGAAACTCTTAGGTATACCAATTCTCCGGGTTCAAAACTGATTTCCCGATGCCTTCGGTCGTAATAACTCTTTTGTCGACTTTGAGCTGTTTTGAGTCGATCTCTAATTGTTTTAACTTTCTCCTCGGCCTCCTTGAGCATATCTGGGCCGAAGATATGGCTGTCTCCGGTCTCTGACCAATTTAGCGGGGTACGACATCTTCTCCCATATAGAGCTTCAAAGGGTGCCATTTGCAAGCTGGCTTGATAACTGTTGTTGTATGCGAACTCTGCATATGGCAAACTTTCTTCCCAACTGGTTCCGTAGGTGAGGACACAGGCCCTCAGCATGTCTTCAAGAATTTGGTTTACGCATTCAGTTTGCCCATCAGTCTGGGGATGGTACGCGGTACTGAAAGATAGTTGGGTCCCCAGTGCCTGTTGTAGGTGATCCCAAAATCTAGAGACGAACTGTGTGCCTCTATCGGAGATGATAGTCTTTGGGACTCCATGTAGGCAGACGATACGGGCAAGATAAAGTCTGGCCAGTCTCTGCGTGGTGTAAGTTGTCTTCACCGGAATAAAATGTGCCACTTTGGTTAATCTGTCGGTTATGACCCATATGGCATCGTTTCCGTGTCGTGACCGTGGCAGTCCAACAATGAAATCCATTCCAATCTCGTCCCACTTCCACTCGGGTATCTTGTTTGGCTATAACAGCCCGGCTGGTTTCTGGTGCTCGGCCTTGATACATTGACAAGAGTCACAGCATGAAATGAACGTGGCTATATCTCTCTTCATACCGTGCCTCCAAAAATTTCCCTGAAGGTCTTTGTACATTTTTGTCCCTCCAGGATGGATTGAATACGGAGCTGTGTGACTTTTAGCCAAAATCTGCTGTTTGAGGTCCTTGATATTTGGTACGCAAAGTCTCTCTCCGTACCACAATATTCCTTGCTCATCTATGTTGAATTCTGAGGCCTTGCCCAAATTCACTTTCCTTTTTATGCCCTCAATGCTGGGGTGTCTGTGCTGGGCTTCCTTGATCTTTTCCATTAGGGTAGGCTGTATTTCCATATTCGACACACTGCCTTCGGTAACCATTATTAAATTGAGTCTAGCAAATTCATGTTGAAATTTTGGCCTCAACTTTGGTATATTGTCGTCGTCTGTGCAGGGATTCCGACTGAGGGCATCTGCCACAACATTTGCTTTTCCGGGATGATAGTGGATCCCAACATCATAATCCTTCACCAACTCCAACCAGCGTCGTTGCCGTAAATTAAGTTCCGGCTGTGTGAAAATATACTTAAGACTCTTCTGGTCTGTGTATATTTCACAACGGTTTCCAAGTAGAAAGTGTCTCCATTCTTTGAGTGCATGGATGACCGCTGCCAATTCTAAGTCACGGGTGGGATAATTCTCCTCATGTTTGCGAAGTTGTCTGGAGACATACGCAACTACCTTGCCTTCTTGCATCAATACGCATCCGAGGCCTTTCCGGGATGCGTTGCAATATACTTCAAAATTCTTGTGTATATCTGGCACAATTAATACTGGTGCCGTTGTTAATTTGCTTTTTAGCTCTTGGAAGATTTTCTCACAAGCTTTTGTCCATTCAAACTTCTTGCCTTTCTTGAGCAACTGCGTCATTGGCTTTGCTATGGTGGAGAATCCTTCAATAGATCTCCGATAATATCCTGCCATTCCCAAGAAACTCCGTACGTCCGTTACGCTAGCTGGTGGTTTCCAGCCAAGTACGGCCTTGACTTTTTCCGGGTCTACTGCAATACCTTCTTGAGTGAGTACGTGGCCCAGAAAACCCACCTGCCTTAGCCAAAATTCACATTTGCTGAATTTGGCGTACAATTGATGTTTCCTGAGTTCTTCCAGTACAATCCTGAGATGCTCGGCGTGCTCTTCTGGTGTTTTGGAGTATATCAGAATATCATCGATGAATACCACAACAAACTTGTCCATATACTTCATAAATACTTTGTTCATAAGGTGAACAAAATATGCGGGGGCGTTGGTTAGCCCGAATGGCATCACTGTGAACTCATACAGCCCATATCTGGAAGTGAAGGCGGTCTTGGGAATATCTTCTGTTCGCACTTTTAATTGGAGGTATCCTGATCTCAAGTCAATTTTTGAGAAGACTTTGGCTTGTGCGAGCTGATCAAATAAATCATTTATTCGGGGAATTGGGTATTTGTTCTTGATTGTGACAATGTTGAGAGCTCGATAATCAATACACAATCTCAGAGTCCCATCCTTTTTCTTGGCAAATAAAATTGGAGAACCCCAAGGTGAGGAACTGGCTCGTATGTATCCTTTCTCCAATAATTCTTTTATTTGCTTCTTCAATTCCACCAATTCGGATGGTGCCATTCTATATGGTTTCTTGTAAATGGGAGCGGTTCCGGGTGCTAGCTCAATGCTGAATTCTATCTCTCAGTCCGGTGGCATGCCTGGTAGTTCTTCTGGAAATACGTCTGGGAATTCACATACTACTGGAACCTTGTTCAGCTCAGAAACGTCCACCTTGTTTAGTCTCGGTTGCCGAGGTATTTGTCTCTCTTTGGCTGAAACTTTTATTTTCTTCCCATGATGGTGTGTGAGAATCACGGTCCGGTTGAAGCAGTCAATAAAACCTTTGTTGGTGGTTAACCAATCCATCCCTAGGATGACATCCAGTCCTTTGCTTTCCAATACAATAAGGTTGGCGTAAAACTTCAATCCTTCAATTTCAATAACCACACCTTGACAGTAACTCTGGGTCACTTGCTTAATTCCAGGGGACTTGATGATCATTGATTTCTCCAAGGGAAGCATCGAAAAATTATTTTGCAAGGCAAAACTCTTCGACAGTGAATGAGTGAGAAGCTCCAGAATCAAACAAAACCATGGCAGGTATTGTGTTGACGGGGTACGTACCGAGTACGATATCTGGGGCGTTCTGTGCTTCCTCTCGGGTCACGTGGTTCAGGTGACCTTTCCGGTGGTTGTTATTGGGGTTGAAATTGTTTCGCTTTGGCGCTGAATTATTTCCACCATTATTGGGCTTCGGGGTTGAGTTCCTTGACTTGGGGCACTGCTTGGCATAGTGCCCTTCTTCTCCACAAGCATAACAAGTAACGCATGGGCGATAGGTGAACTCCTTGTCTCTTGCATGGAAATTCTTGATTGGGCGTGAATTATCCGTCGGGGTTTTGTGTATTCCACCCTTCTGAAATTCCGTCTTGCTTCTGGGGTTGCGAGCAAAAGTAGTCTGGTCCCTTTTGTGTTTGCGGAAATCTTCCAGGCTACGTCGCTCATTTTCCAGAGTAATGGCCTTATCCACCAGTGTTTTAAAATCTGGGAAGGTATGCACAACCAGCTGGCATTTAAGGGCGGGTGCCAGGCCTTCCAGGAATTTTTCCATCTTCTTGCTCTCGGTCATGCGCTCTTCATTTGCGTAGCGAGACAGCAGAGTAAATTGGTTGTTGTATTCTGACACTGTCATGGTCCTTTGCTTGAAGTCATCAAATTCTCTCTTCTTGATTTTCATAACACTCTTAGGAATGTGTGCCCCATGAAAATCTTCTTTGAAATCCTCCCAGGTTATTTCATTTTCGTTGGGGTGCATGTGCAGGAAGTTTTCCCACCACGATGCGGCTGCTCCCATGAGGTAATGTGGTGCATACAATACTTTTTCACGGTCTGAACACTGTGAAATAATTAATTTTCTCTCCATGTCTCGAAGCCAGTCGTCGGCCTCAAGAGGCTTGTCAGTATGGGAAAATGTTGGAGGACGCGTCTTCTTTAACTCAGATAATTTGGATTGCTGTTGATACTGACCATGCTTACTTCCCATATTGATGAATTGGTTCATCATTTCCTGGTGTTGTTGCTGACTCTGTTCATACAGACGACACACTTGTGTGAAAGCTGTTTCACTGTCCTGTTGACTTGTCTGTCCCTGAGTGAAATTGTGGTTTTGCGGTGTGCCATAATTTTCTTCTGGCTGATTTGGCATGGAGCGCGTCCAAGGACGAGACATCTTTCACTCTGGGGATATATTTTGTGAAACTCGTAAGACAAGAAAGAAAGTCGCAAAAGTCAATAAAATCACACACAAAGAAAATTTTAAAAACTCCAGGATACTTTTGAAAATACACGATTTCGCACGGAGAAGGACTATTACATATCTTACACGCAAGCATAATTGTACATTACATCACTCAGGATATGCGTACATAATCCTGACATGTTATTTAAACTAGTGCACTTCTCCAGATCCTACATGATGTGCAAACAGGCTACTTCTCACAACCTATGTACATATAAACATATTACAGAAGTCGGTACATCGCATGGCGTCTACGCATACTCAGTCGGAGATGGTGAGGATCTCCCTTGGCCTGCCGAGGGTGAGACGCAGTGACGTTGGGGAATCAACTTCCTCCTTGCTAATAGGTTCCAGACGAGGAACACTGCGCTGAGCTGGTGGAGCAGGTGCCATAGGCAGAGCAACCTGAATATGAGTGGGCGGAATAGGTGGAGTAGCACGTATGGGAGTGGGTGCAAAAAGTGGTGCAGCGCGAACGGGAGTGGGTGCAATAGCCTGGTTAAATTCCTCCGTGGTAGGCAAAGGACGAGCAGTGGCGAGAATGGTAGGCGAATGAGAAGCTGAGGACGAGATAAAAGTCAGCGGTGGAGCGGTGTGTAGGAGTTCCCTCATGTTAGCAGCACAGCCATGAACTGAGTCCATGCAGGCAGCTACGAGGTCGTCCACCATGCTGTCGAAGGCTGCCTCCAGGGCTCGGAGGTACTCGACAAGCATCTCAAAGGCCTCGTCTCGCTCTCCTCTGGGGCAAGAGAATGAGTAGTGACAGGTGTAAGGCACGTGGCATGGAAGGTAGCGGTAGCGACGGGTCTTCATTGCAGGAAGGACATCCTGAAGACGAGCTATCGCCTCGCGGGCAGCCATCTGCATAGCATGCCTCTCTGTAGGCATGGCTCTCCCCAAGAAACATAAGCGGCGCATCTCAACACGCCCTCCCCTGAATTGCACCGTGGCCTGGTGCATGGTCAGACTGTCGTTGATCTTGTGCGAATAAAGTGTGAAGACTGGGCGCATGGATGGCCCCATCGCGACCTGAACGATGAAGGAGAGGAGTTTGATGAACCCCACAGGCACGTTGGCGAACATCTGTGACTCACAGTCATTGCCGGCCATCTACAAAAGTAGGCAAAAATTCTGAATGATCAGATCATAAATTTTATGCTGACTGTCAGAAAAATGACTGCATTTGTAAAAACATGAATAAACTCTATCATGCTAATAACCAATTAGCGATCGCACCTAGTGGCTTCCTACAGTCAGCCTGGCTCTGGTTACCAAGTCTGTCACGACCGGTTTTTCAATCAAATAATTATTGAAAAAATCGATCTTTAGAATCCAGTATAGGAAAAAGTCATCCTCACTGGTAGACAAATACTTGATGAACAGAGGACGAGTAGCATTAAATATATTACAGGGTTGAGCTGAGGCTGCTCAACAAATTATTACAAATTCACCAATATCTTACATAAGGGCGGTTATGACACAGGGGTGTGGTGGCATGCTACTAGCTCGAGGTAAAAAGTGGTGGTGGATAACTTGACTCCTAACTAGCAGCTCATCGAGCGTTGAGGTGAGGCTCGATGAATTTATTTCTGGGGTTGCGGAAGCGGATAATACAGTGACCAAAACAGGATCGCACGTGACTGACTTGGACTCCTCTAGGCGTCGGACTCGCTATCAAACTTTTCATCCATGAGATCGCCTTCATCAACATCTGGCCAAATCAACAAGCCAGGTGAGTACTTTGAAAGTACTCGCAAGATAGTTCGGACAAAAGATATAATAAATGAATGCATGAATGCATCATGAATAAGAATAATGATGCTCATCTCAACAATAATATTATTGCATGACTTGATAAATAAAATAAATAACTGAAAACCGATCGGGTGTCTGGAGCGACGCCTCGAAAGGTAAACAAATAAAATTCATGCGCAGTCGGGCGTCTTAGCGACACCACATAAAGGGCTTAAAAGAAATGCCACAGTCGGACATCTGAGCAACGTCACAGACAGGGCATATAAAAGAAATGCCACAGTCGAACATCTGAGCGACGTCACAAACAGGGCTTATAAAAGAAATGCCACAGTCGGACATCTGAGCGACATCACAGACAGGGCTTATAAAAGAAATGCCACAGTCGAGCATCTGAGCGACGTCACAGACAGGGCTTATAAAAGAAATGCCACAGTCGGACA
>NC_041385.1:470174826-470176741 GCF_002162155.2 Triticum dicoccoides
AGTCGGACATCTGAGCGACGTCACAGACAGGTCTTATAAAAGAAATGCCACAGTCGGACATCTGAGAGACGTCATAGACAGGGCTTATAAAAGAAATGCCACAATCGGACATCTGAGCGACATCACAGACAGGGCTTATAAAAGAAATGCCACAGTCGGACATCTGAGCGACGTCATAGACAGGGCTTGATAACAAAAGTAAATAACAAGTATGCCACAGTCGGACGTCTGAGCGACATCACAGGAAGGGCTTTATAACAAAAGTAAATAACAAATATACCACAGTCGGACGTCTGAGCGACGTCACAGAAAGGGCTTGATAACCAAAAGTAATAACAGGTTAGTCCATTCACAAGAATAAACTTTTAACCGGATTACACACATGTAGTCAACCGGAGATTTGTCACTGAGGCTGATATCTGCCAAGATAAGATGAATACAGTACCTGGACAAGTACAAGATGATTTTAAGAATTTGAGACTCTGCAGAGTTTGTACTAACTGACCACAGCCAACGGATTTCCGTAGTCACGAAGGACTAGTTCCGTTTATGGTATTTCAGTAGAAACACATTTTTCCAGTACACACCCATTTCACCTCACGGTGTCAGGAATCACCCTGAACAACGTCCAAGAAAAACTTTGAGACGGGGAGGTCACAACCTCGAATAGCATGGGATCAAATTTCTATATGCGCGCTCTAAGGGGTGCCCCCCTCTCGGTCCCAACCGGAAACACCCATGCCCCCTGACTGGATGACGGGCTTTAATCCAGGGCCATGGAACCCTCATCCCGGCCTCTCTATTTGGTGTGTGCCAGGAAAACGGTTTGCAAGTTACTAAGCCATATTCCTTTCGGAAAACATGCGGCAGTACAGGAAGGAAATGAATGGAAATGTGATTTGATTCACGATGACACGGAAGTCAAATAATCTGGCATAAGACTGGCATGTCCCAACACTGCCATCTTACCCATCCTCATGCCATCACATGGCCATGCAAATATGTATCCAACAACATAATGATTTCCGAAACTTACTTTCCACTTATGTGCATGAAATATAACATTCAAAGAAATGTTCATAAACATGCCATGACTATACTAAAATGCAAACATGCAACAATCACTCATCATATCAAGAGTTCAAACATTGCTTGCCTGGTTCAGAGTAGTCAGAGTTTAACTGTGTGAAGTTTGCAGCTCCGTCACCTCCTCCGGTATCTACGGTATAAGAAAAATAGGTACGTAACGTAAATACCGTGAGTGTACAGAAAAGAATTCCAAATATTTTTCAAATAAATATGACAAAAAACTAGACAGAAAAATAAAGATGACATAAAAAGAATCAATCAAAAACCATTTCTGTTTAAAAGTTATAAGAGTTTTGGTCCAAGGACCCATCTGTAATGAAACAGAAAACTTCCACGGGGTTCTGCGGAAAAGTCCAGAAAACGGTTCGTTTAAAAGAAAAGACTGAGAGGCTGACAGGCGGGCTCCACCCATCAGGTTCGAATTTTCAAACGAGGGAAACAGGGCGCGACGGTGCCCAAGAGGTGCGGTGGTCGCCGGCGGCGATCCACGGTGAGGCAAGGTGATCGGGGGTTACCTTCATGATCAGTGCACCTTTCCGCGTCTGCGGGTGGTGGTGGTGGTCGCCGGCGAGCACTGTGTCGGCGGCGGCCCTTGCTCCGGTGGACGGTGGTTCGGGCAGTCGTGGATCTCGCCGGAGGGAGCTGCGGGGGTCAAATTGAGTGGGGGTTAGCCTACTGGAGGTGGTACGAGGCTACGGGCGAGAGTAGGGCGGCGGAGGAGTTCTCACTGGAGAGAATGTTGCCGGAGCCCGAGGCGGACGGAGGTGGCCGGAGTCGAGGAAGAAAGGCCCCTCGAGGCTCTTCCAGTGGATAGGCGGGGTCAGGT
>NC_041385.1:470177036-470202661 GCF_002162155.2 Triticum dicoccoides
GCCCGAGGCGGTTGCCGTGAACGGATAAGTCCGGCGGGCGATTACGGCGGCGCTGTGGGTGAACGGTCGGCTTAGGGGCTTGAGCATCATCTAGGTGAAGCACTGGTGCCATCCCAGTGTCCAACTCGGCAAGGGAGGGAGGATTACGGCCTGCCCTCGACGGAATGGCAGCACGGCCCGTCGGCGGCAGAGAACGCGCTCTGCGCATGCCAGGCCACGGCGATGGTGCTGCATGCGTGCGCTGGCAAGGAGGTGGCTACGCGGAGCTCTCAGGAGGATTGGGCGGCGTCGAACAATGTTATGCCGCAGTGTTGCCCCCCTGTCGGCCGTTACGGTGGTTCTGCCGGCGTAGGCGGGCCAGGGCGCCACCGACGCCAGGAACGCGCCAAGCGCTCGTGTAGTGCTCCGGACAAGAGGGAGGAGCTGTGAGCAACGAGCCAAATGCACATTTTACATGTGACTGAAACTACTGACGGAGAAACGACACTGGAACTCTCAATTTACTGAATATGAACAGTAACAGTGCATGCCAAGTGTTCGACAGAATGATTCTGGCATGTAGGGATTTTTCCTTGAGCCGGTTTTTGGTGGAGTGGTCTCTCATTGCAACTAGAGGTTGCCTGAATTTTGGTGGAATTTTTGGAGGAGTGGAGATATGAATTTCACCAAATTTAGCAAATCTGGTCCAAACTTGCAGAGGGTGAAATTTGAAACTTTTGAAAAGAAGAAGAGTAGATCTTGATGGTTCTAGGTTGTGGGTACTAAGGACTATCCAGGGGAGTTGGTTTGGGATCAAGAATCAGAGGCATTAGGGTACTTGCTTTGCAAATCACCTAGGCTCAAAAGAAAGGACAGAATTAATTTTGGGAAAGAAATAATTGGAATAAAATACAAAAATGGATTTTATTAGTTTGGACAGAATGTTTGGGTTGTACCAAAGTGGAAGGAGGGGTTTTGGGGGAGTTTTACCATAAGAGGCATGGTAAACAAGAATGGATCAAAAATCAAATAAAAGCCCAAAACCAAAAAGGGTTTCTTTTTAGAAGAAACTAAATCCAAGAAAAGATTTTTGAGAGGGCAAACTTAGAAGAGGTTTTTTAAGAAGGGTTTAAATGACCTTCTTCAAACCAAGCAAGGCTCTTTCTGAAAACAAAAACCACAAAAATTTTGGAGTGTCACAAAGAGGCTCCCACTGAATTTGTATATACTCACAAAAGTAGTTACATCATTACATGTGGGGGGTTTTGTAGGGCTCCCCCTCGGCCCTCTATGTAAGTAAGATACTACTGCTTACAAGTTTTGTATGTAAGAGTCTAGGAAGGGGCGAAGCTCTTCTTTACAATTGTGAACAAGGAGACCCAACAGATGCTTGAATCTATCAAGCCATGCAATGAAAGAGTGTGGCACTCCTCTGAAGAATTCATTGTTTCTCTCCTTCCAGATACTCCACGCGGCCAACAAGAAAATGTCCATGAACAATGGTTGCCTCCATTGTGTTTTACCTTCATGCAACAAAGAAATCCTATTGCCATCATTCGGCCACCTCAGACCCACCCTATCCCAGCAGCGCTGGCTAAAGGGGCACGAGAAGAATAGATGCTCAACTGTTTCCTCGGGAGGGTCTTGGCAAAGCATGCATGCATAGTTGTTGTCTACAACAGCATAATGCCTATGTTTCAACATGTTTCTGGTATTCAGGCGGTCAACCATCAACAACCAGCCAAACATTTTGAATTTGATGGGACTCTTGGCCTTCCAAAGGCACCGAAAGGCATCATCGGCGATCGTCTCCCTGAAACAATGATTGTAGTAGATTTTGGCCGAAAAATTTCCTCCTATGGTGCAAACCCAAAGATCAGCAGCACCCCTCTCTAGTATGACATACATGGATCCCTGCTGAATCTCTGTGACTTCCTCTCTCGCTTGAGTAGAGAGTGGTAGATGAAAAAGCATAGCTGGGTCCGTTGCTTCTAGAGCATCACAAACGGGCACATCCTCATTTGTGGAGAATGAAAAGGCTCTGGGATAAATCTCGGATAGCAGAGCTTCCTAGTCATGCTCAAACCACACATCTTTCCAGAACAGGATTGAGGCACCATCACCAACTGTGGCTTTTGAGATTCCACGAAACACATCACAGAGTTGAATGATGTCGCCCCACCAGAAAGATCCGATCGGATCAGTTGCATGCGGTATCGTACCCACGTAATATGTGTCCCATACCAAAGTCACCCATGGGACATCCTGACGATTGTAAAATTTATAAAGATGTTTGATGAGAAGGGCCACATTTTGAATTTTGAGGTCAATCACCCCAAGACCACCTTTGCATTTTGGCCTACATACCAGCTCCCACGCGGCCAAAGAATTATTCTTGACCCCTGCCTTCGTGTTTTTGGCCCATAGATAGTATCTACGCAACTTGTCAATGTGGTCAATCACTTCTGGGTGTAGCTTAAATGTGCACATAGCATAGATCATCATGGAGGTGATGGTGGAGTTCACCAGAGTCAATTTGGCGCCGGCAGAGAGCAAGGACAAGGCCGTGGACAATTTCCTCTCAATCCCACATACTAACGGCATGAGCTCAAGCAGCGTTGGTTTTGTTGTTCCCATGGGAAGTCCTAGGTATGTAAATGGGAGCGATCCGACAGTGCAACCAAAAATTTGGGCCAGGATAGAAGCATGCTGCAAGTCAAGATTGATGGGAATCAACGTTGACTTGTGGAAATTTATTTCCAAACCAACAGAATCTGCATAATCCAACAGGATGGACTTCATATGAGCGGCTTGAATGGGGCAAGCTGGCATGATCAGGATTGTGTCATCTACGTATTGAACCACCGGGTAGTCTCCCCTCCGATTGCATGGCAAAGGTAGCTCAAGTAAACCTTGGCCGTAAGCATCATTAATCGCCGCTTGGAGGAGATCGGCAGCCAGAACAAAGATGAGAGGTGACAAAGGGCCCCCCTGCCTCACTCCACATTTGCACAAAAATTTCCTGCCTGGGACTCCGTTCAAAATAACCGAAGAAACTCCAGAGGCAAAAATTGATTTCATCCATCCAAGACATTTATCATCAAAACCCATATGCTTCATGATCTGCAGCATTGTATCGTGTTCTATTGTGTCAAAGGCTTTAGCAAAATCAAGTTTGAGGAGCAAAATCTCTCTTGAGGATGCTTGGCACCGATGGATGTACTCAAAGGACCATGGAAGACACTCCTGAATGGTTCTTCCTTTGAGGAAACCATGTTGATTCCTATGGATGATTTTAAGAATGATTTTCTGCAGACGGTTGGCAAGGATTTTGGTGATGATTTTTAGACAACAGTTGAGCAGTGTTATGGGTCTGTAATCGTTAGCTGTCTTAGGAGAGGGAACTTTCGGTATTAGGGTAATATAGCCCTCACTGATGCTGGTGATATCAAGGTTGCCGTCGTGAAAGTCATGGCACATTTTGTAGATATCTTCCTTGATAATGGGCCAGCAATTTTTGAGGAAACAACCATTGAAACCATCAGGACCTGGGGCCCTGTCGCTAGGCATCTCTTTGATCACAGCATTGATCTCTTCATTAGAAAAGGGGGCCGACAGCATCTCTAAACCCTCCACCCTTCTGATTATATGGTTGAGGTCAAAACACATGTTAGTTGTTTTAGAAACTCCCAAGCGTTCTTTATATGTGTTGAACAACACACCTTCTTTGCCAGCATGATCAGTGACCTCAACCTCGCCCTCTCGTAGACTAGCAATGGAGTTGTGTCTATATCTTTCAGTTGCGAGTGATTGAAACAATTTAGTGTTCTCATCCGCAAATCTAAAGTATCTGACAGTGCATCTTTTCCTCCAATAATCATTCTGATACTTGAGGAGACAGTTTAGATGTTGCTTCAGGATACGCCTGAAATTTGCTTCTTGGACAAACAAAACCCTCTTGTCTTCCAGAGCATCAAGGTTTGCTAGGGCATCATTGTTGTTCTGGATCAAAATTTTCAGGATGGAAATACCTCTGCTCCATCGTTTGAGATCATAACGGAGTGTCTTGAGCTTCTTGCAGACAACTGCTGCCGAGTTAGGTGCATGGCAATGTTTACTCCAGGACCGAGCAACAACATCAGAAAAGCCAGTGTGGTTGATCCAGAAATTTTCAAACCGGAACAAAGATGATTTAGGGATTTTGGACTCAATTGAGAGCACACACGGAATGTGATTAGACACAGGTTTCCCCAAAGGCAGAACCATTGTGTTGGGAAAAGAGGTGGTCCAGTTTGAGGAAGAAAAGAACCAATCGAGCTGCTCCAGAAGCGGGTCATCTTCCATATTACTCCACGTGAAAGCCCTACCGAGGGAGTCCTGGACTAGGGGGTGTCCGGATAGCCGAACTATCATCATCGGCCGGACTCCAAGACTATGAAGATACAAGATTGAAGACTTCGTCCCGTGTCCGGATGGGACTTTCCTTGGCATGGAAGGCAAGCTTGGCGATACGGATATGTAGATCTCCTACCATTGTAACCGACTCTGTGTAACCCTATCCCTCTCCGGTGTCTATATAAACCGGATGGCTTTAGTCCATAGGACGAACAACAATCATACCATAGGCTAGCTTCTAGGGTTTAGCCTCCTCAATCTCATGGTAGAACCACTCTTGTAACACACATCATCAATATTAATCAAGCAGGACGTAGGGTTTTACCTCCATCAAGAGGGCCCGAACCTGGGTAAAACATCGTGTCCCTTGTCTCCTGTTACCATCCGCCTAGACGCACAGTTCGGGACCCCCTACCCGAGATCCGCCGGTTTTGACACCGACATTGGTGCTTTCATTGAGAGTTCCTTTGTGCCGTCACCGATAGGCTCGATGGCCTCTTCAATCACTATCAACGATGCAGTCTAGGGTGAGACCTTCCTCCCCGAACAGATCTTCGTATTCGGCGGCTTTGCACTGCGGGCCAATTCGCTTGCCCAACTAGAGCAGATCGAAAGCTACGCCCCTGGCCGTCAGGTCAGATTTGGAAGTTTGAACTTCACGGCCAACATCCGCGGGGACTTGATCCTTGATGGATTCGAGCCACAGCCGAGCGTGCCGCACTGTCACGGCGAGCATGATTTAGCTCTGCAGCCGGACAGTACCCTGGAGGCCGCACTCGAACCCGCTCCGATCTTCAATTCGGAGCCGACTGCACAGATCGAGGACGGATGGCTAGACACCGCCTTGGGGGCTGCAACCTCTACGGCGATAGAGCCAAACAATGACCTTGTCCCTCATGAAGCTCGTGACTCTGAGGTGTCGAACTCCTTGCCGGACTCCAAACCTCCCGCGCCCCCTCCGATCGAATCCGATTGGGCGCCGATCATGGAGTTCACCGCAGTGGACATCTTTCAACACTCAGCTTTTGGCGACATCTTGAGTTCGCTAAAGTATCTCTCGTTATCAGGAGAGCCCTGGCCGGACTGCGGCCAGGATGGTTTGGATGCGGACGACGAAGAAATTCAAAGCCCACCCACCACCCACTTAGTAGCCACTGTCGACGATCTAATCGACATGCTAGACTGTGACTCCGAAGACATCGACGATATGGACGACGATGCCGGAGACGACCAAGAACCAGCGCCTAACGGGCACTAGAAAGCCACCCCAACTCACGACGTATACATGGTGGATACACCAAAAGGAAGCGACAATAAGGAAAAACGGGACGTGGTGAAGGACAATTCCCCCAACAAACAACCAAAACGGCGACGCAAGCGCCGCCCGAAGACCGGCCTCGATAAAAACGGCACCCATACGGACCCGACCCTAGAGCAGGGCGAAGCAGTTGACGACGCACATGCCACCAAGCAGCCATCTGAACATGATGAACTGGACAAGCAACCCATCCCCGGCGAAGACGATCTCACATCACCAGAGCATACGAACCTTCACAAAAGGCTCGTCGCCACTGCAAGAAGTTTGAAGAAGCAAAAGCGGAAGCTCAAAACAGCGGAGGACGCACTCAGAATGAGATGGAGCAAAGTACTCAACACCGCAGATAAATATGGCGCTAGTCACCAGACAAAGAGCTACCCGAAGTGCAAGCTGTTGCCTAAATTTGACGAGGAGGCCTTAGAGCCCCCGCAGTCAAAAAAGAAAGAAGCCGCCTGGCCGGATAGACGACCAGATGACAGGCCAAGAGCAACAAGGGGCGCCGCACACAAGCCGACACACGATCAGCATAAAGATCCTCGGAAAAAGGATGACCCAGCCAGGTCTGTCTATGGGCCAAAAAAGAAGACTCCAGGAAGCAACATAACCTGCCGAGCATTTGAAGACAACGGCACACCCAAATACAGGGGCGCCGCACACCCACTATGTTTCACCGACAAGGTACTGGATCATGGATTTCCAATGGGATTCAAACCCGTAAACATAGAGGCATATGACGGAACAACAGACCCCGGAGTCTGGATTGAGGATTATATCCTACGCATACATATGGCCAGAGGAGACAATCTCCATGCCATAAAATACCTACCCCTCAAGCTCAAAGGGCCAGCTCGGCATTGGCTTAAAAGCCTCCTAGAAAACACCATTGGAAGTTGGGAAGAGCTTGAGGATGCGTTTCGAGCAAGTTTTCAGGGGACTTATGTCCGCCCTCCGGATGCAGACGATTTAAGTCACATAACTCAACAGCCCGGAGAGTCAACACGCAAATTCTGGAACAGGTTCCTCACTAAAAAGAACCAAATAGTCGACTGTCCGGACGCTGAAGTCTTAGCAGCCTTTAGACACAATGTCCAAGACGAATGGCTCACCAGACACCTCGGCCAGGAAAAACCAAGAACTATGGCTGCACTAACAAGTCTCATGACCCGCTTTTGCGCGGGGGAAGACAGCTGGCTGGCTAGATGCAGCACCAGCGACCCGAGTACATCCGAAGTCAGGGATGGAAATGGGAAATCACGACGCAGAAAAGATCAGCGTCGAAATAAGGAAAATGGCCCAAACAGTATGGCGGTCGACGCCGGATTCAAAAGCTCTCGGCCAAACAACAAAACACTGCCCCTCAAGGACAACCGTGACGAGCTATCCAACCTAAACAAGATTCTGGATAGGCTATGTCAAATACATGGTACCTCCGGGAAGCCTGCAAACCATACCCATAGAGATTGTTGGGTCTTCAAGCAGTCCGGCCGACTTAACGCCGAACACAAGGGGCTCGACACACCAAGCGAAAGTGACGAACCCCAAAAGCAGCACTCCGGAAAACAGAAGACTTTCCCACTAGAAGTCAAAATAGTGAACTCACTTCATGTGATAACGCGAAAACACAGCGCGACACCTGCCATACCAGGACACCGTCCGCAGAATGGGGATAGACCCTACCAAAATTCGCCATAACAGCACTTCCTTCAAAGGAGTGACGCTAGGCCTTCAAGCCAATCATACGGGCTCTGTACCACTAGAGGTTGTGTTCGGTTCATCCGACAACCTCCGTCACGAAAAGCTCACTCTCCATATCGCCCCATTTTATAGTGGCCATCGAGCACTACTGGGACACAAAGCTTTCGCCCGCTTTAACGCAATACCACATTACACGTCTCTTATACTTACAATGCCCGGTCCACGCGGCATAATCTCATTAAAGAGTAACTCCGAGTGTTCCTCGACCACGGAGAGCGTGGGGCTGCCTTGACAGCCACTCCGACCTTGCAGGTCAAGGCCCCTAAAACAGGTCATTCAGACCCCGGACACGGTTAGGCGAGTCCGGCGTAAATAAACAAGGGGCTTCCCAGCCGCATACCCCCTTTATAAGGGGCCGCACGTATAAATGATGAGAGCCAATAACGCTCAACTTTCTTCATCTTCCAGATTATACTTTATTTTAATACAGCTTTTGCACGATATTTCTTAGAAACTAAGTCCTTCTCCTTTACAGATGAAGCACGTGCTACACCCGTCTAGGATACAGCACAATGGAGACACATGCGCAGACATGCAGTAGGGACCCGTTGCAAGGATTCTTTTCAGATTAAGACCCTGCGTAAATCTT
The DNA here is from genome assembly GCF_002162155.2 of Triticum dicoccoides. NCBI lineage: Eukaryota > Viridiplantae > Streptophyta > Magnoliopsida > Poales > Poaceae > Triticum > Triticum dicoccoides. The sequence continues at coordinate 470,185,073 of NC_041385.1, forward strand.
TCTTACTGTCTCTTGTTGATACACATCCCCCGGTTTCCTACCATAGCCGAGGAGGAGGCTGGCATTTTGGCATCGGCCGCGTCAGAAGTTCCCGCCTATACCTGGACACTAGGGGCTTAGGGCATTGTTCTGCGTGGTATCATAAAGACCGAACACCTCAGGGAGTGTTTGGCGTCTAGAGTTAGGCCTTATATGCATCAGCTCCGAATCATGTCTTTGGTCAAATGTTGGGTTTGCCTGGCTCCTGTGTTTTGCTGCCTTACGTTCCGTATCATCGGCTAACGCGACACCAGGAGAACTACTGCGATTGTGCCCCGGTTCGGCCGGGCGAGCACCTCAGTAGAGAAAGCCAAAAACTGACTGTCATGATATAGCGAGAGACTGGTCAACCATTCGATCGACCATTGGAATGTTTAGAATTCCTCCGCTTTGACGAAGGACCGCTTCCCGGTCAGGCACATAGGTGCCCCGAGTTCGGAGAAGAGCGGTGCCGCCAGGGGCTATATAGTAGCCCCACATTCGAGCTCCTATGGCTAAGTGAAAGTGATAAAGCATTATAGTCCGGTTGCCTAGTTTGCTATGCTATCACCTCCTTAAAAGGACCAAGACGTTGGATTAAGTGTGAAAAAGTGCTTTTCTTTTTGCAAACACCCCCGCACCATGTGCGTGGGGGCTGAAGCCAAAGACTGCCATCTTTCAGATTATACATACATATACGACCGCACAGGAGATAGATCAATACTTGAACACACAAGTATAAAAAGCTATTGCATTATAAACATGATCTCAAAAATCATACATGTCATTCAAACATAACATCTTTCGAGCACTACGACTCTATTAAACGAGCGCCCTGCAGGACTTCCTCAAAATAGTGCTCAGTGGGGAATCGGCTTTTGTCTGAACCCCGGGATGCAACAGCGGTGGCATCCATCTCCGCCCAGTATGTCTTACCACGGGCGAGAGCCATCCGTGCACCTTCTATGCACGCCGACCGCTTCATTGCCCCAATACGCGGCACCGCCCCAAGGAATTGCTACAACAAGCCAAAATAACTCTTCGGCTTGGGCCTTTCCGGCCATAGATGAGTGACCACATCCGTCATGGCAAGTTCGGACAATCTATTCAGCTCAGCCCACTCAACCAGCCGATCACTCAACGGAAGTGGACGCTCCGGACTATGGAATTGAGACCAGAAAAGCTCTTCCATTTTGTGATCCTTCTCGCTTCGGAAGTGCACGACTGCGTCCGCCGCACTCGCTGCCAAGTCCAGATAAGGATCCTCCGCACCATACAATCGGCCCAGCTGAGCATACTTCAGATTCGTGAACTTCCTACGCAGCATAAAGGGCTTTCTAGCCACAATGTCTCCGACCTGACGCAGTTCCTCCTTCATAGCCCGCATCGCACTACGAGCATCCTTGGCTTCGGTGTTGGCCTTCTTCAGGTCCTCTTGCTCCGCTCGGTGTTCTCTTTCAAGAACCTCCTAGCGGTCGGTAGCAACTTTTAATTTCGCGGCCATTCCGGCCATCTCCTCCCTGCTTCGGCAGTGAGCAGCCTTCTCGGCTTCTAGCTCTTCCGCTGCCTTCGAGGCAGCCGCCTCGCTTTTTCTGGCTTGCTCCTTGGCCCGAGCAAGTTCTGCTCGATGGTCTTCCACAGCAGCAGCACCATCTGCATCAAGCATGCAAATTGTAAGGAATGGGCGTCAACTCCCTTACTAGGCGACTGCGGAGCAACCACATACCTTGTGACTCATCAAGTCGTTTATTGACCAACGAGATGTCCGCATCCGCAACGTCGAGTTGCCTCTTCAGCTCGGCAAATCCATCAGTCCGCCTGGCCACCAAACGTTCTGCCACCTACATAGGAAAGGCGACAATCTATAACTGAGATTATGATCCTCGGCATGCTGTCGCTTTCGACAGCATACCAAGTCTCAGGGGCTACTATCTATACAGGGCGCACTTCATGTGCAAAACTGTCAAAAGGTATGTCATTTGATGTGTACCTCAAACCCCGTCAGCAAACTTCCGACGGCCTCACACAACCCGCTTTCGGCGGACGAGATCCTCTCAATCACCCTATTCATTAATGTGCGGTGAACTTCTGAGATAGACGCCCTCTTGAGCAAATCCTGCAGCTCCACCGGCTGTATTCCAATGGGTGCTGAACTCTTCGGCCCCGCCGAACTCGGGGAGACCCTCCGTGACGACACCTCAGGGTTGCCTGCCCCGCACGACGGGGCAGCAGATGGAGGAGTTTCGCTCTCCATCATCTCCGGACGAAGGTCTCCCAAAGATGAGTTGTGCTGAGACGGGCTGAGATCCGAACTACAAGGTGAAAACTTCGGTTACCCTTAGAAATTAAGCAGGGGTGTCCACTATTACAAAATCCCCCCTTTTTTACTTACGGCTCTCTAGAGGGCTGATTGCTCCGAGGAGACAGTACGGCCGGGGCTCTTCCCGACACAGGACCTTCCGGTACAGATTTCTTTCCCCGCTTTGAGGCCTTGGCCTCCGGGTCTTCGGAAGCGGTCCTCTTCTCCCCCTGGAAGGAGGGACTCTCGATTCCTCCCTTACTGAAATCCTCCTCGGCGGAGGTGGTAGTTCCCCTGTGCCCCCCTTCGCCCTCCTCCGAAGGTGCAACCTCCAACATTTTGATTAACACGGGATCCTGCGTGGTCTCAGGGAGGGGGACCGGACACCGTATTAGTTTTGCTTGCGCTATCCACTCTGTCCAAGGGATAGCTGGTTAAAAGGCAAACCCACGATAAATAAATGGACGATGTGCCCGGACACGGGGCTACTTACTTGGGTATCCGGGCGATTGCAGCTTAGGCCAGCATCCTCGGTCAATTCCGGACGCATCTCTTGCGATCCGAAGAACAGTTTGTACATCTCCGCGGGTGTCAAACCCATGAAGTGTTGAAGAGCTCGTGGCCCCTCCGGATTAAATTCCCACAGGCGGAGGGGGCGACGTTTGCAGGGCAGTAGGCGCCGGATCAACATAACTTGTACCACTGCGACCAGATTGATCTCCCTTTCTTGGAGGCCTCGAATCCGGTCCTGCAACAGGGGTACGTCTTTGGATGGCCCCCAGTCATGCCCCTTGTTGACCCATGACGTCAGCTGTTGTGGAGGACCCGAGCGGAAGACGGGCGGCGGCCTCTGCCTGCTGCCCCTGGGAGCGGTGATATAGAACCACTCCTGTTGCCACAAGCCGAACTCCTCCTGAAAAGAGCCCTCGGGCTATGGAGCATCGGCCCTCTTGCTTATAACCGCCCCGCCGCACTCTGCCTGACACCCCTCAATCATCTTCGGCTCCACGTTGAAGGTTTTGAGCCTCAAGCCGAAGTGAGGGGTAGTGCGGAGGAAGGCTTCGCAGACGACAATGAATGATGAGATGTGGAGGATGGACTCCGGAGCCAAGTCATGGAATTCCAGCCCATAGTAAAACATGAGCCCCCTCACGAAGGGATCCGGCGGGAAGCCTAAACCCCGACGGAGGTGAGACACGAACACGACGCTCTCACCAAGCTCGGGAGTCGGAATAACTTGCCCTCGGGCAGGCAGCCTATGTGAAATCTCGTAGGTTAAGTACCTGGCGTCTCTCAGCTTTAGCACGTCCTCTTCCGTGACGGAGGAGGGCATCCACCGGCCTCGTAGGTCAGGGCCGGACATTGTCGAAGATCGAAGGTACCCGAATCTGGAGCCCTGGGTGTTGGAACTCGGGGAGAGGGGCGGATTCGATAGAGGATTGAAGGAAAAGAACGGGCCTTGGTCTCATTATAAAGAGGAAGAATACCAAGAGCCGTCCCCGTGACCGTTTGGAACCCGCCTTCGATGGAGGGGGCGTGGCAACGGGCGCAGTTGGGTTACCCACGTCCGTATTGATGGGATTCCCGGAATAAGGGGAACACGATCTCTGCTTCGACAAGACGTGCCAAGGAAACCGCTTCGCTAAACGCGCTGAGGTGGTACAATAAAAACAATTCGAGTAAAGGTTTGGTAGTGGTGTGATGTCACGCCACAAAACGTGTCAGCAGATTGAACTGGTGTAATATTATTCACTCTATGGTGGTTCGTGGAATTTATTTTTGCAGAGCCGGACACTATCCTGGTGTTCACAATCTTCTATAAATTATTCAGAGGAGGAACCCGCCTTGCAATGCCGAAGACAATATGCGCGCCGGACTCGTCGTCATTGAAGCCTGGTTCAGGGGCTACTGAGGGAGTCCTGGACTAGGGGGTGTCCGGATAGCCGAACTATCATCATCGGCCGGACTCCAAGACTATGAAGATACAAGATTGAAGACTTCGTCCCGTGTCCGGATGGGACTTTCCTTGGCGTGGAAGGCAAGCTTGGCGATACGGATATGTAGATCTCCTACCATTGTAACCGACTCTGTGTAACCCTAGCCCTCTCCGGTGTCTATATAAACCGGATGGCTTTAGTCCATAGGACGAACAACAATCATACCATAGGCTAGCTTCTAGGCTTTAGCCTCCTCGATCTCGTGGTAGATCCACTCTTGTAACACACATCATCAATATTAATCAAGCAGGACGTAGGGTTTTACCTCCATCAAGAGGGCCCGAACCTGGGTAAAACATCGTGTCCCTTGTCTCCTGTTACCATCTGCCTAGACACACAGTCCGGGACCCCCTACCTGAGATCCGCCGGTTTTGACACCGACACCTACCCTTAACAAGGATTTCCATTAAGGATTGCGCTCGTATAAGCTCATTGAATAACAGCATATCAGTAGCATCGCCTCCTGGCCTGTTTCTATTATCAGTGGACCGTATAAAGTTAAAATTGCCCAAAATCATCCAATTTTCATCATCAGGTATATTAAGGTCAAAAAGGCAGGATGTAAAATCGGCCCGTCTCTGACCCGTACACGGGCCGTAGACATTCAGCAAGTTCCAAGAATCATTCGACTGTGTGGACATGAAGGAAACACCCACCATGAAGGATTCCACAAGCCATGGTGTGCCCAAAAAAACAAAACTGTTCCAGACAGTAATGATACCTCCCGATGCTCCAATCGAAGGTGCAAAAATAAATTTATCAAATCTCTTGGGGCAGAAAGATTTAATAAACGCTAAATCAAAAGATTCCTGCTTAGTTTCTCGGATACATAGTACTGAACAACCACTAGTATCAATCGCATTCCTAAGCACCAAAAGTTTGCCTTCAGAGTTAATCCCTTTGATGTTCCACGACAGAATGTTCTAGGACTTATTTATGGACATAAATAAAAATCATACAGCCTCATCAGAGGCTATCTGCTGGGCAGCCAGCAGCTTGTCTTCAGAGATGTCCTCAGGAGCAATACCACATCGATCGCCCACCTGCTGGAGTTCCTGAATGGATGTCGGGGGAGGGCACGTTGCAGCTGGGGCTGAAGCTTGCACAGGAGCTGCCGCCATGGAGATAGCACTAACAGTCGGAACGACCCTGGCCTTCACCCTTGAACGGCTTTGCTTGACATTTGTTTTTTAACCCTGTTACTGACCAGAAAATGGGCAGCAATTCTAAAAATGGAAAATGGGCTGCAATAAATTCCATACGAATTAGAAAAGGAGTAAAATAGCAAATGGGTTGTACATGCCATAAATTTCGAGGCTGACATGTTTATGCAAGGCTTTGTCAGTCAACGCATGATTCTAACATCAGTAACTGTTGGATGTCCATCCAACAGCCGACGTGCTTCTTCAATATCTGATCTTCCTGCTCCAGCCGCCTAAACTAGTGCTGGCGGGACTGCCTGCTCCCTCCTCTTGTGGCCCGCTGTGATGCCGCACAGGCTTCACCAGCCCACCCTACTTCCTCTGCTGGCCTGGCCGCAAGCAATCAACTGCCTCCTTATTACGCGAAAAAAATGATTCCTTCCACTGACATCTGGGGTGCACCGGTTGGGAGGCTGACCCGTGGGCCTACTAAGTTGATGCGTACGCAGGGCTTGTCAACTTAGTCAGCAAATAGTTCTAGCAGCAACAACCGTTAGATTTGAATCGAACGGTCCTGCTACTTCTTCAATCGCTGCTCTTCTTGCACCAGCCGCCCAAACCAGCGCCGGCGAGACCGCCTGCTCCTGCCTCCAGTGGCCGGTTGTGCTGCCGTTTAGGCCTCACCGCCCCCTACTACTCCCACTGCTAGCCAGGCCCTGCGGTGACAGTAGCCTCACACCACAGCCGAACCAGTGAACCCTCGTACTCCTCTATGCGTGGGCATCCACTGTCGCATCTTCCCCGGCTCCGCGTCATCCCATTCCTAGGCCTTGTCGTCGTCCACCGCCCTGGTGCTCTCGGTGCGGCATGGTCAATGTGGTCAAGGAACGACTTCCATCGGAAGAGTACTATACATGGAGAGGCTGACAACTGGGTCCACGGCCGCAGCAAGGAAGTGCCTCCTTATTACGTGGAAAATAATGATTCCTCCACCTGACAGTGGGGATCCATCAGACGGGCCACTGTATTTCGCGAGAAAAATGCTTCCCCCCTGACTGCTGGGACCCACCAGCTACATCTTCACACGCAAGGAAGTGCGTCCATATTACGGAAAACAAAAAATGATGCCCCTGACTACTGGGACCCACAAGCTACATCTTCGCACGCAAGGAAGTGCCTGATAGTCGGGACCCACCTGGTCGAAGCATACGTAGCGTTGTCATTCTGGCCGCGAACGTGTACGTACATACTGGTCGATGAAGAGGCGCTCACGTGTCATCGTAGAGGCGCGCATGTGTCGTAGTAGAGGCGCACACGTAGCATGTACACGTACGTACGGCGGCCAGGGTGCAAGAAAGAAAATACAGCCACATACGTACATACGGGCGGGGTCTCGAACGCCTACTCGCGCATACGTACGGCCAAGGCTCGTGTACATAGCTGGGTCGGAACGGAGAAACTGTGTCATCGTCGTGTTCATGGGGAGGCAACAGAATGCATTGTGTTCATCGGGAGGCAACAGAACGCGTGGGAGCCAACCGGCTTGGACGGAATAGTCGATGGAAACAAGGCCTACCGTACCGCAGAACGGAGGAAACGGCCTTGTGTTCGACCGGCCACGTTCAAAACGGGATCCTGTTCATCGGGAGGGGTCTGGCGTACTGCAAAATGGAGGAAACGGACTTCTGTTGGACCTCCTACGGTCGAAACGGGGTCCTGTTGATCAGGAGGGGTGTGGCATACCACAAAACGGAGGAAACAAACTTGTGTTGGAGTGCTACGGTCGAAAGGGGGATCCTGTTCATCGGGAGGGGTGTGGCGTACCGCAAAACGGGACTCCACGGGATACTGTTCATCTCCACCGTCAACCTCCTCTAGCCTCCACTGGCTATTATTCATCCACCGTTGACCTCCTCCAGCCTCCACCCGCGACTGTTCATCCACGGGCTCCTGTTCATCCAGCCTCCACCGCGCGCTCCTCCACCGGCTATTGTTCAACCAGCCCTCTCCACGGGCTACTGTACAACCACCCCTCCACGGGCTAATGTTCATCCAGCCCTGCTACTGTTCAACCAGCCCTCCACGGGGTCCTGTTCATCCAACCCTCCACGGGGTCTTGTTCATCCACCCCCAACCGGCTCGATCGGGATCCTGTTCATCCAGCGGCAATGGCCTTCACTACCACGGGGTCCTGTTCATCCAAACCCCCACGGGGAACTGTTCATCCACCCCCAACAACGCTCATTGTTCATCCTGAGTCAGCATCGATCGACTTCAGTTAGCAGCAGTAGCGAAGGAATCGCTCGATCGGGTTCAGTTAACAGCCATTGATCGATCGCTCTGGTTCAGTAACGCGTAGCCAGCTGCAGTGCAATCGCTCGGGTTCAGTAGGCGAACGCCTCGCTCGGGTTCAGTTAGAGCCCAACACCTCACACCCACGCACGTGCGTGTATGAGAGAAACGTGCAAACCTCCATGCATCGCTCGGCCCCGACCACCCACCGTAACCGGGAACACCCCGATATTTCGCTCACCCTCGCTTCTACCATGGTTTTTTCCGTCATGGATGGCCCAAAGAATGTCATGCAGCGGCGTCTCCGGCCCGCCCAGGACAAAAGGCCCATTTTCTGTCATGATTTTTTTCATAGAAGTAGGAGCCCACCACATCTATGATGATACCGGCTTTTGTCACAATTATCGTCATAGAAGTGTCATAAGTATGACAGAAAAAAATCGTTCGGCCCAAAATGTCACGGATGTGTCTTTTTTTTGTAGTGTTATGATCCGCGTATCCCAAGGTGACAATAATTAAGATTATTTCTGGTGATTACCGTGGTTTGAGGAGTTCATGTATTCATTGTGTGTTAATGCTTTATTATCATTCTCTATTAAAAGGAGGCCTTAATATCCCTTAGTTTCCTTATGGACCCCGCTGCCACGGGAGGGTTGGACAAAAGATGTCATGCAAGTTCTTATTATAGGCATATATGACTATATATAGAACACATGCCTACATTACATTGATGAATTGGAGCTAGTTATGTGTAGCTCTAGGTTGTCACTATTACATGATGAATGTCATCCAACACAAATATCCATCACTTATCCAATGCCTACGCTTTTCATATATTGATATTTGCTAAGTTACTACTGCTGGTGTTGCTGTTACAATCACTACAAAACTGCTACTATTACAATTATCGTTACTGTTGCTACTGTTATCACTGCTACCAAACTATCATTATTATTGTGCTACTGATCACTCTGCTACAGATATTTAGTTCTCTAGGTGTGATTGAATTGACAACTCAGCTGCTAATATTTGCAAGTATTCTTTGGCTCCCCTTGTGTCGAATCAATAAGTTTGGGTTGAATACTCTACCCTCGAAAACCGTTGCGATCCCCTATACTTGTGGGTTATCAAAACCTTTTTCTGGCACCGTTACCGGGGAGCATAACTCTATTTTTTGAGTCACTTGGGATTTATATCTTCTCATCACTATGAAGAATCTGAAGAATAATAGAACCAAGATCATTCCCTCTCAGATGAGGGGAGGTAAGGAACTGTCATCTAGCTCTGCACTCGATTCACCTTCTGTTTTAAGTAAGCATGCGACACCACCACCTACTATTAATTCTGATATGTTGCAAGTAATTGATGATACTACTTATGCTATGAATGATGCTAGTACCCTGCTTAATGAAACTGTGCCACTAGGTGAATTTCTTGATGAACAACTTGCTAGAGCCAAAGAAATTGAAAACGCTGAAACTGATGAAATTTGCGATACACCTACCAGACCTAGCTCTCCTAGAATTGAAATGTCTAAGATATGTGAGGGTTATGTTGTGGGTGAGGAGATATCTAGAGAATTTCTTGCTTGTAATGATATAGGGGATGTCAAGAAACTATTATGTAAGTTGAAAGAAAAATCTCTGAAAGCAATAATGAAATCTAATCCTAAATTTGCTACTTCACCTATCTTTGTTATTGATAAGGATTGTGAATTCTCTGTCGATATTGAGTTAGTTACTTTGGTTGAATCTGATCCTTTCCATGGTTATGAAAATGAAACTGTTGTGGTACATCTAACTAATTTAAATGACATAGCCACCCTATTTGCTCATGAGGAAAATATTTGCTACTACTATATCATATTATCATTAAGTTGTTTCCTTTCTCGTTGAAGGGTGATGCTAAGATATGGTTTAATATTCTTGCTCCTCGTTGTGTGCGTAGTCCCCGGGATATGATTTACTACTTCTATGAAAACTATTTTCCCGCTCATAAGAAACAAGTTGCCCTAAAGAAAAATTTAACTTTGTGCAAATTGAAGAAGAGAATCTCCCTCAAGCTTGGGGGAGGCTTCTCCAATTACTTAATGCTTTGCCTGATCATCCTCTTAAGAAAATAAAATACTCGAATCTTTTATAATGGACTAATCGATGCTTCTAGGGACTATCTAGATAGTTGTGTTGGTTGTATTTCCAGGGAACAAACTGTTGAACAACTTGAATATATATTGAATAATATATTGAGAAATGATTATGATTGGACACTTCCTGAACCACCACCTAAGCCAACTCCGAAGAAGAGAAGTATTCTATTTCTTAGTCCTGAATATACGCAAGAGGCAAACAAATCTATGAAAGAAAAGTATATTAAAGCTGAAGATGTTAAGAATTTACCACCTATTTAAGAAATACATGGGTTCGCGACACCCCGACACAGGTAGTAGAGGTAAATTCTCTTATAAGATTTGGTGAAGGTGATATTCCCTATAATAAATCTGTTAGTCAATGCCTGGATGAATTTGACAATTACATTGTTAAGCAAGAACACTTTAATATGTATGTTACCAAGCAATTGAAACATAATGCTTTCATGATTGATCGTTTGAGTGACTTAATGTTCAGAATTGCTAATGATGTTAAAGGTCTAGGTAAACATGCATCTATGGTCCAAAATCAGTTAAAACAAGTTGCTAAGTCTCAAAATGATTTTCTTAATGAGATGAATAATAATATGAATGATCATGATGTTAGAGTAATGACTAGAGAAGGTAAAATGACTCAGAAACCACTTTATCCTGAAGGTCATCCTAAATGATATTCTCAAAGAATTAATAATGAAGTACCTGGTTCATCTAAGAAGAAAAATAAAAATGATAGGACTTTCATGCTTCTAGTGAACATGAGGTAGGAAAACCTTCTGAGAATAATAACGATGTTTCTATTTTTGATGTTGAGACACAATCTGGTAATGAACATACGTCTAGTGATAATGATAATGATGATGTTCATGTTGATGCTCAACCAGACAATGATAAAGAACCTGATAATGATGTAGAAATAGAACCTGTTATTGATCTTGATAACCCACCTCCAAACAACAAACGATATGATAAGAGAGATTTCATTGCTAGAAAACATGGTAAAGAAAGAGAACCATGGGTTCAGAAACCCATGCCTTTCCCTACTAAGCCACCTAAGAACAAGGATGAGGAAGAATTTGAACGCTTTGCTGAAATGCTTAGGCCATTCTTTTTGCGTACTCGTTTGACTGATATTTTGAAGATGGCCCCATATGCTATGTATATGAAAATATATTGTCACTAATAAAAGAACGATACCTGAAGCTGAAATTTCCACCATGCTTGTAAATTATTCTTTTAATGATGGAGTACCTAAGAAACTAGGAGATCCAAAAATACCTACTATACCATGCTCCATTAAAAGAAATTATGTCAAAACCGCTTTGTGTGATTTGGGAGCCGGTGTTAGTGTTATGCCTTTCTCTTTGTATAGAAGACTTGAATTGAATAAAACACACACTTATTGAAATATATTTACAAATGGCTGATAAATCAACTGCAATACCTGTTGGTATTTTTGAGAATGTGCCTGTTGTGGTTGCAAATGCCACTATTTTGATAGACTTTGTTATACATGATAAGCCCGAGGACGATAACATGTCAATTATTCTCGGTAGACCCTTCTTGAATACTGCAGGGGCTGTTATTGATTGCAACAAATGCAAGATCACTTTTCATATCAATGGTAATGAGCATACGATACACTTTCAGAAGAAACAATTTCAAGTGAATGGTATCAATTGTATTGAAAGGACTTCAACAATTACTATTGGGGTTTTTCAATTCCCTCTTCCTACTGTCAAAAAGAAATATGAAACTCTTATTATTGGGGAGATGCATATCCCTGTTGAGGTAACCTAGTGTTATACAAAGATTCTTTGGTTCCATGTTACTCGGAAATAGTTTGTTAATCAGACTTGATCAACCTTATTAATGGATTCTTTTGAGGGGCATGAGGTCGATGAATTTAGTAAGCACAACTTTTCCGTACCTATTGCTTGTCCTTTATTATTCTTAGTTTATAGAATAAAATGCCATGATTATCCTATTTTCTGAATTATCTGTGCAATAAAAAATGGCCCAAAAATAAAAGTGCTCAGAATGTTGTAAAATTTTAACATGTTGTTTTCTAGAATATATAAGAATTTTTGGACTGAACACAACCTACGGGGGTGCCCTTGGTGCTCACAAGGCACTAGGGAGACCACCCCCCAGGGTGCGCCAAGGTACCTTATGGGTCCCATAGGGACCCACTCACTTATCCCTTAAACCCACTTCATCTCCGACCTCCGCAAAAAAATCCTGGTTGCTCTCTCCCTTGTGCTCTTGCTCCAAAACTTGAGATTTTTTTATCTCTTTGCTCGGAGCTCCATTTCCAAAACTATTTTGGGGGATTGCTCCTTGGTATGTGACTCATCCATTGCTCCAATTAGTTTTGCTTTAGTGGATTATATTTTGCATGATTAGCTGCTCTTGGTGCTACCGAAAATGAGTTTGCATGTTGAATTCTTTAAGTTCCGAGTAGTTTGAATGCTTGATAGAGCCTCTAGACATTCATATGAGTAGTTGCTATTAATATTGTGAAGTTTTATTTACAATCATTTTGTGGTCCAAAAATTGAAGGAATTTTTTTGGGGAAATGAATCTCTTCCGGAAAAGTTCCTTGATACTGAATGCCAAGGGAGTCCTTGGGGACACCTGATACGTCTCCAACGTATCTATAATTTTTGATTGTTCCATGCTGTTATATTATCATTCTTGGATGTTTTACAATCATTTTATAGTCATTTTATATCATTTTTTGGTACTAACCTATTGACATAGTGCCCAGTGCCAGTTGCTATTTTCTGCTTGTTTTTTACATCACAGGAAATCAATACCAAATGGAGTCCAAACGCTGCTAAACTTTTTGTGGATTTTTTTGGACCAGAAGACATCTAGTGGGCCGAAAGTACCCGAGGGGAGCTCCGAGGGGAGCACAACCCACCAGGCAGGTGTCTAGATTGGATCTGGTGTTTCTGGAACTTGCAGCGGCTGGAATTGATTTTCGTCAACTCCCCTAGGGTTTATGGAATATTGGGGTATATATAGAGCAAAGAGACAGTGCGGGTGGCCACTGAGGTGGGCACAACCCACCAGGACGCGTCGAGTTTATGGAATATTGGGGTATTTATAGAGCAAAGAGACAGTGCAGGTGCCCACTGAGGTGGGCACAACCCACCAGGGCGCGCCAGGCGTGCCCTGGTGGGTTGTGCCCACCTCAGTGGCCACCCGCACTGTCTCTTTGCTCTATAAATACCCCAATATTCCATAAACCCTAGGGGAGTTGACGAAAATCAATTCCAGCCGCTGCAAGTTCCAGAAGCACCAGATCCAATCTAGACACCATCACAGAGGGGTTCATCATGTCCATTGGTGCCTCTTCGATGATGCGTGAGTAGTTCTTTGTAGACATACGGGTCCGTAGTTAGTAGCTAGATGGCTTCCTCTCTCTCTTTTGATTCTCAATACAATGGTCTCTTGGAGATCCATATGATGTAAGTCTTTTTGCGATGTGTTTGTTAGGATCCGATGAACTTTGAGTTTATGATCGGATCTATATTTTTATCCATGTAAGTTATTTGAGTCTTCTTTGATCTCTTATATGCATGATTGATTATAGCCTCGTATTTCTTCTCCGATATTTGGGTTTTGTTTGGCCAACTTGATCTAGTTATCTTGCAATGGGAAGAGGTGCTTCGTGATGGGTTCGATCTTACAGAGCTTGATCCCAGTGACAGAAGGGGAAACGACACGTATGTATCGTTGCTATTAGGGATAACAAGATGGGGGTCTATTTCTACATAAATAGATCTTATCTACATCATGTCATTGTTCTTATTGCATTACTCCGTTTTTCCATGAACTTAATACACTATATGCATGTTGGATAGCGGTCGATGTGTGGAGTAATAGTAGTTGTTGCAGGCAGGAGTCGGTCTACCAATCTTAGATGTGATGCCTATATAATGATCATTGTCTGGATATGGTCATGATTATTTGAAGTTCTATCAATTGCCCAATAGAAATTGCTTTCCCACCGTTTCCTATTTTTCTCGAGAGAAGTCACTAGTAAAACCTACGGCCCCCGGGGTCTCATCATATTTGCCTTTGCGACCTATTTTCCTTTGCTTTTATTTTCAGATCTATTAAACCAAAAAATACAAAAATACCTTGATGCACTTTATTTTATTTGCGATCTATTTATCCTATCTATCACAACTTTATCACGTTTTCTTGCCAATTCGAGGCACCGTTACCCGAAAGGGATTGACAACCCCTTTAACACGTCGGGTTGCGAGTATTTGTTATTTGTGTGCAGGGGCTATTTACATTGTGTTGATTGGTTCTCCTACTAGTTCTATAACCTTGGTCTCATCACTGAGGGAAATACCTTACCGTCACTGTGCTGCATCATCCCTTCCTCTTTGGCGAAATACCGATGTAGTTCAACCAGGCATCAAAAGGAATTTCTGGCGCCATTGCCGGGGATGATCTTCAACATCAACCAGTTTCTTATCACAAATCTCATCTCCTCGCAATTTACATCATTTGCCATTTGCCTCTCGTTTTCCTCTTCCCCACTTCACAAAAATTTGCCGTTTTATTCGCCCTCTTTTTCGTTCGCCGTTTTCTCATCAGATCCGTTTTTCTGTGCAATCTTGTTTGCGTAGTCATGATGCCTCAGAGAAAATATAATGATGTTCCTTACCCAAATTTTTTGCTTGAATTTGAGAAAAGTACTAAGGAATATATGACTACACAATTTGAGCATAATAAATATTTTACTGAAAAACTTAAGGAACACTCCGTTGTGTTACATGCTATAACGAAACAACTTGATGATATTAGTAGAGAAGTTTGCAATCTCCAATCTAAGTATGCTTTTGCTGAAAGTTTGTTGGGAAAAATATCCGATGCACATGCTACTTTAGTGACTCAAATGGCCGCCAAACCAATCTCGTTTAAAGAATTGTTGGGAAAAATGTTAAATGCGTATAGAGGAAAATTTTAACACGTATACAAAAAATGTATAAAAAGTTTAATGTGTATGAAAAGATCGATCATGTATCTCAAACATTGTAATTAAACATTTTGAAAAATGTTAAAAAGGTATTTGATAAATTTAATCGAGCATTTGAAAAATATTACATGTGTATAGTAAAAATGTTGACCATGTATTAAAAAATTATGAATTATTTGATCATGTATATAGAAATGTTAATCAAGCATTTGAAAAATGTTTAGCAAGTAATTAAAAAATGTTGATAAAGCATTTGCAGAATGTGTATTGAAAAAATGTAGACCATGTAGTAAAGAAATGATGAATTATTTTATCATATTTATAAAAGTGTTAATATTGCATTTGTAATTGTTTCAAACAAGTATTTATAACATTATTAATCAAGCATTTGGAAATTGTTAAATGTGTATAATGTTTTTGACCATGCTTCAAAAAAAGGTAAGGTTTTGTTTGAATATTATTAATCAAGCATTTAGAAATATGATAAAATTTATATGAAAAATGTTGACTATGTATCCAAAATGTTAATCAATAAGTTTTGAAATTGTGTACAGAAAAAATGTGGACCATGTTTATAAAAATTTCAAATTTGTATTGTAAATTTTTTAAACATGTAGACATGTACGAAAAATGTAGAATGAAAACTGAAAAGAAAAAACAGAAAAACCAGAGAGGAAAAAAGAAAACTGAAAAAAAAATGAAAACAGAAAAGGAGAGAAAACCGAACAAAATACAAGAAAAAGAAAGAAAAGAAAACTTTGAAAAGAAAGAAAAACCGGTGAAAAAAGAATAGTTACAATGCGGAGGCATTCGCTTCAGCGAGATGGATGTAGTCGCCACGCTGGTTCACAGCCGCACGTGGTGGGAAGGCCCAGGACACGCAACGCATCATAAAATTATTTATCGTGCAAAAAACCACGTAAAAATGTTGCACTGGATCAACCAGACGCTACTGAATGATACCAGCGCGAACTATTTAAGAATAAGTGTAGCGGCGCTATTTATTGCAACAAGATTTCGAGAAAATGTTTTCTTTTGAAAAAAATGTGAAGAAAATTTGAAAGTTCACATATTTTAAAAAATAATGAATTAAAAAATGTTCATGAATTCAAAGAATTTCGGAAATAAGAAAAGTTCATCAATTTTCAAAAAAATCCAAAAAATCGAGAAAATTTCATTGAGGTTGAAACGATTCATTGAAATTTTAAAATTTCATCATTTTTCAAAGAAAGTTAACAAATTTGAAAAAACCATCATTTTAAAAAAAGTTCATCAATTTTGAAAAACTGTTCATTGATTTTAAAAATGTTCATCTATTTGAAGAAAAGTTAATCAATTCTGAAGGTTCATATTTTTAAAAATTTAATCAATTTGTTTTAAAACCATTGATTTTAGAAAAGATTTCATGATTTTTTAAGAATCTCATGAATTAAGAAAAACAAAAAAAAATAAAAGAATAATGTAAAAAGAAATAAAAAAGGAACAAGAAGAAAATGGAGAAGTAATCATAAGAGCCGTTGTGGCCTACAGTCTACTGCATACAGGGAGGTCAAGAGTTCGACTTGCCGCGAACCCAGTTTGAACCAACCACGCGCACATGTTTTTGTATTTTTAACAGGAAAAAAACTTAATGGGCTCATGGGCGGGTGTGTGCGCGCTTTAGGCGCACTTTAGCAAAATGGCATATCACGAGCGCCTGAACCGCCAAGTAGGAAGCGCTGGTATGGAATGCATAATCCTAAAAGAAGGGTATAGAATGCATGAGCACCAAATATACATGTCCACATATATCTTCCAAGTTCCAACTTTGACGCGAACCAACCTGTGGTTGGATGTTTAGGTGAACAGTGGTATCCCTAGCCCATCAGGGTTCAAGTCCGTAAAATCTTAAGATAATATGTCGGCTCAGTCTCTCGGAGATGCTCATCGGGATAGGGTGTGCATGTGCGTGTTCATATAAGTGAGTGTATGCGCATATATATATGAGCGTTTGCGTCTGTACTATGTTATAAAAAATGTTTTATTTAAACATTTTTTTGAAAAGAAATGGAAATTGTTTCGCTTGTGTGTGTGTTATAAAACAGTTCCAAAATTTGGCGAATTAACGGACACGGTGCAGCCGTACAATACCCCCAAGTAACAGAAATCAGCAGCAACCCCTGCCTTGATCTCCATCACGCCTGACGGCGAGGTCCTACACGACGAGCCACGTACAAGTACGTTGTGCATACGCAGACGCCGGCGAGGAAGCGATCGACCGAGGACCACTCCGGTCTCCGGCGAGTAAACATGAAGCATGCCGCATGCGCTCGCGGCCAGGCCACCGGCTCGACCGCCCCCGGCCCTCCCTCGGCCAGTCCGGGAAGCGCGAGTGGGGTGCACAGGTGGCCATCTACATATCTCGCCTAGCTGGATAGAATCTAGCATTGGCAGCCCCGTCTAGCTAGGTGGCGATCGACGCCATGATGCGACCGTCTCACTCGCTACTGATCCGTAAATGTCATCGCTTGGACGGTTGGACCACCTCAGCGAACTGTAGCTCGTTGATTTGATTGTGTAGGTTAGGGTTACTCCATTGATGCCATTCTTGACTGTTATCAGGCGCGAGGTGCAAAAAGAAGAATTTGCATGCGATCGACTCACCTCACCAACTCCGGAAAAAGGCGACTCACAAGGTTCTGGTTCGCCCATTCGCA
>NC_041385.1:470202934-470207063 GCF_002162155.2 Triticum dicoccoides
AAAAAAAAGGTTCTGGTTCGCCGGTGGCTAGCATCCACCACCCTAACATTTCGCCAATGGTGTATTCCACGTTCGAATGTCTCTGTTAATGTAATCGCGGGACGCGGCCGGCGCTCACTGGTCACCAAGTCTGCGTTGCACTACTTGCGCCCCATCCTGGAGTTGCAATGATCCAGCTGCTCGGCGCCGCACGGGAGAGAAAATGTCCGCACGAAGTTATTAATTACGAGAGGTCGGCAGCACGCGCGTTGCTTGCCGAGGCAAAAGACCGGCACATGGATAACATCGATATTTCTAAGTTCAAACATGTACGTACCCTAGACTCGACACCTACACGGCAACAGATCCGACGTTTCGTCATACTATCTCCGTCCTGATTTATTGACTCTCTTACTATTTTCTGTCAAATTTTAATCATGGATTTAATTAACTAAATGTTAATGCATGTCATAAAAATAGTATAACTGAAAGAAGAAATTGATGATATGTATTACATTTTGTCAATTAAATTTATGGTCAAATTTTATCACAAAATACCAAGATGACCAATAGACCAGGATAGAGGTAGTAGTATGTATGTTTACAATCATTTTCTCATTTTTGTCTTTGGAAATCATAGTTCGAATACCAATTAAGTACCACATGATAAAGCTTCAAAAAATATGACCACATCTTTGACTAGCAAAAGTTTATTGCATGTAACAGAAAAATATGGTCAAAAAATATCATCACCATCAAAATTTTAATATCAGTGATATTAATTTTGTTAGCACACATAATTTTTATTTTATTTTTATTTTTTGGGGGGATATATTTTATTAGTTAGAGCTATAGTCAAAATATTATTCAAAATACGAGGGGACTAGTAAGGCCGGGCTGAGGTAGTAACAATCATTTTTTGAGTCAACCTCCCAAGGATGTTTGACCGATTACCAACTTGCAGGGACGATGCAATTAGTCTGCTCTTGGACCACCTGCTGTGTGTTAGTCGCCTCACACAGATACAATGCACCGCACACAGCAGATTAACGCCTCTGCTTAATCATTCAAAAGTGTTGACTACGCATTACATTACCCATTAATACACGACCAGCAGTTGAATGATGCACAGATAGACCGCTCGGTAGGAGAGGGGTTGGACTAGGAAGATCGATCTGCTGGTCCCCGGCCTGCACAACAACCTTCGAGTAAGTAGCACGGGGCCGGCGAGTGAAGAGCGCAGATCGAGCCACTGCAACCGGAACTACATTTCCATGCACACTCATAGCCCCACTGCAGCTAGCCATCCCAATGGAGTAATGGTAAGACCGACCAGATACCGCTTCCCATTTATCCTTGCCACCCTATCAGATTCAGAAGGAGATCCAGGAAGAGGATGCAAAGGAGCAGTAGAAGTTCTGCTCATCAGAGGCAGTGGAATGGGCATGGGTGCATGTCCCGC
Organism: Triticum dicoccoides; assembly: GCF_002162155.2. Classification (NCBI taxonomy): domain Eukaryota; kingdom Viridiplantae; phylum Streptophyta; class Magnoliopsida; order Poales; family Poaceae; genus Triticum; species Triticum dicoccoides. The sequence goes on from NC_041385.1 coordinate 470,204,376, forward strand.
GGAATGGCAGAGAAATGTTCCTGCGCTGCGCTGCGTACGTGCATTTCCAGCGCGCGCTCTCGGCATCGGCCATCAAAGTGGAGCTAGGCTAGGTGGAGGTTGGTGCATCAATTCGCGCCTCTCGGATGAGCACGGACACATCTCGACGCCGACGTGATCCGGCCCCGGAAACAAAAGCCACCACCCATCCCTCTCCCCAATCCGTATCCGCCCGCGATCCGCCTCCGCGAAACTGGTGGCGTAGAAGCCCTCTCAAGGCCGCGCGCTGGATTCTTACGACCGCGACGGGCACGACGGGGACGGCGGGCGCGCGCGGGGACAAGGCGAGAGCATTAAGCCGGCCAGTGACAGCGTGCATGTACAGGGACCGGTTCTTGGAGCCCCCGGGGGGGCCGGGGGCCGGGAGCGACCGCTCTGGGCGGCCGGGTGAGCTGAACTGACCCAGCAGGCCAGGGGAGCTGCGAGAGGGCGCGTCCGCCATAATTGGGGTCTGACCTGCAGGCTGCGCCCTCGGCCTCGGGGTGGTCCGTGCGGGCGACAGGGACGTGTGCTGCCGCGCGCGCTCCCGCTGGGTGCGTGTCCGGCCCATCTCGCGTAGCCCTCCCCTCGGGCGACCGGGGCACGGCAGAGCGCGCGCTGGGCGCGGAGCGCGGGATCTGATCGGAGGAGGATGAAGCAACGGGGAGCGAGTGGCCATGCCGATTAAATGTGGGGGCTCGATCCGGGGGCATAGTGCGCGGCCTGCTTACTTCGCGGAGCTCAGCTGCGCGCAACGCGTATCATACAGGACCCGGGATCCCGCCAGAACGACATGAACGCTAATACGACATGCACCCCTGCCTTGGTCCAAGGAAATACTACTACAAAGATCTTGCTGGGTATCGATCATGTAGAAAGTAGTACTTCCTCTGTTCCCAAATATAAATCTTTCTAGAGATTTTAGCAAGTGACTACATACTCTTAGAATAAATCCGAGACACTCCGTCTATCATCCAAGGACCAATCAATCACACAAGCACGATACCGAGATTTGTTAACGAAATTCACCAATATGGCTACATCCCCGGGGCTTGACTACGGGCGCTCCTCCCCGTGACACTGTCACAATACCGCACCAGGTCGCCCTGGACGCCGGCACATGCCGCCGGCTTCCCCTGCGTTCCTGTGCTATTATGCTGGCATAGGTTACATCATGTGTCTACCCCTACTATATATGAGAGGCCTAGGATACAAGTGTCCTATTTGGACACGACTCCATATCCTGTCTACACACCGTACGACTCCAAGTCCAACTGTAACCTAACTTGTACAATAATATTCGACACAACTGTAACACATACGAAGCAAAATGATTGAATCTACATTCTAAAATATGTCTACATATGTCCGTATGTTATTGTCCATCTGAAATGTCTAAAAAGACTTATACTCCCTTTGTCTCATAATGTAAGACGTTTTTTGACACTACAAAGACGTTTTTTGATTTTATTGTAGTGTCAAAAAAGTCTTACATTACGAAACGAAGGGAGTATTTAGGAACGGAGGGAGTAGAAACTAGTGGTATGGTGGGCAGTAGCATTCCGGTAGTTTCATGCGAGTAGACTCATCACTCAGCCAACCTATGGGCATTGCCAAAATGGTCCATGCGTAGGATACCTGAGAGGTTGCTTTTAGAAGCACTAGCGCGGAACATGGTGGGATCAATGAAGCTTCAATGTCGGAGATCGCTACTCCGGTGGTCCAACCTAGAGCTAGGGTATCAAATGTGTCCTGCTCCATTATGGAATTTATTTACGAGGGTTCCACAGAGTAGAGTAGTTAGCTGCAAACTTTATGTAACACTTCCGAAAAGGGACATAGAAAATCGGAAATCCAAACTCTGATCTAAGGTCACACGCTCCCTGGATGAACTGAAAATTCGAATAAAATACTAAGCAAATTTTTAAAAAGCTACTCCCTCCGTCCCATAATGTAAGACATTTTTTGATACTAGTGTAGTGTCAAAAAACGTCTTACATTATGGGACGGAGGGAGTAATTTTTTTACGCATCAAAGATGAGAGACCCTTAGGCCTTATACAATGAGAGATGCTTAGGGGAGGTGCTTAGAGAAATAAACCGGGCTTTCCTTAAACACAAGTGCTTATCTGTACAGGATAGACGCTTAACTAAGCGTCTCTCCTGTAGAAATAGGCACCGGTGCTTAAGAAAACCCCGGTTTATTTTTCAATGCACCTCTGTAAGCATCTCCCATTGTACAAGGCCTTATAGGTGCTTGCAACTTTTCACGCTGAGATGACATCCCAGGAGCTCGGTACAAAAAGTTATAATCAGAGCTCCCTTGATTTTTTAGTACTTAGAACCTCCGATGTCATCTCAACATAAAATTTTGCAAGCCTCTACAAGAGTTTATCGTCTTTGATGCGTAAAATTCTAAATTTAGTTTGATTTATTGTTAACGTAGATGCAGATACACCCGGCCGTCAAAACAACCTCTCTTTGTAGGAAATAATGCACTATGTTCTTGTGTGTGAACCAAGGAATACGTACATTTCCCATCTCCTAGAATGTAAGGCTACAACAAAATAAGTAGGCATCTGGTAAATCCCTCTGGCTAGATCTGAGTGCCCTCGAGCCAAATCCATGGGATGCGTTATTGGGGGACGACTCATCTCCTTGCCGTCGAGGT
>NC_041385.1:470207156-470233794 GCF_002162155.2 Triticum dicoccoides
TTCAACTTGTTTCATGCTGGTGTTCGTCTATTGTGGTCGTGGTCATCAGTCATGTTCTCCATGGGCGGTTCGTACGGTCGCTCCTCTGCTCGATCTGGGTGCTTCTCCTCTCCCTCGGGATCTAGCCTCCACCCCAACTCTCCGGCTTCCTGCCACTATGTCCCTTTTTGGTTGGTATGTGATGGTTGCCAGCAAGCTCACGTTCTGCTTGCCCACCTGGCGGCCCTGGCCTGTCCCATCACGGAAGATGGATCCTTCCATTGGATCCCCTCCTCCTCTTGTTGTATGGACGGTGGTGGTCATATTGGCAGGGGATGTTGCCTCGCTGCATGGATGTCGCGGTCATTTCAGTCTTTGTACTCGTAATTGTGCATATGGGGTTTCTCTTGCGTGTGGGAGCGGACGCCATCCTAGAGGGCATGTGCTTCTGTTTTCATAGTCATTGTCATTGCTCTCGGATGTTGCAAGCTCCTTCAGTGTATGCTTAGGCTTTCATGGATGTGCATTGCCCCCTGCTTCGTTCTTTGCTTGGGTTGCCAGTGTCTGCCTTGGTCGTCCATCATTGACCCATGAGCCGGCGATCCTTAGATTGTTCGTTGTCTTGGTTGTGGTTATGCTTTTGGGTTGTGCTATCTTTGGCATTGTATTGGTTTGCCATCTCTAATGATCTAAACTTCTTTCTATCTTAACAGATACATGCAACTCTCTTGCATGGTTCAAAAAAGTCAATATGATTAGTGATGCATAAGTTTAAAATATAACATCATTGGTTCGGTCCCTCGTTTAGATCTCCTTGGGTACAATCATCATAATCAGAAGTATTTCCATGCAAATTAATGGGGCAACCTTTTTTGACAATATTACGATCAAATTGAACACTCTCTGAAATAGTGACATCTTTTCTACCTAAAGTAATGACCTTCCCGGGCCCATTTTCTTTATCATCATAGCTAATATTCAACAATTGAAAGAGTCCATCTTCAAGAGGGATTTCAAGAGTAATTTTGACCTCTTTAATACCCCTTTCAACATAAAATTCAACATTTCTAGACTCTCTCTTTCTCTCTTCTACCCTGACTCTTACCACAATGATCATGATAAATGGGTGGTTTATGCATATCGGTGTTCTTATCTATCCCAATATCATGCAAGTGGTGTCTTTCAGGACAAATTAGATTCATTTTATAGCATCCTTTTGAGTGTCTTTTACAGCTTCCACTAATATATTAAGATTGGTGTAATCAGATGTGAAATGTTAATCTTCGGAAGCTCTTTGTAAGGTAATACAAATTTTTCAGAAACTTCTAAAGATCTCGCCCTTTTTGCACGAGAATCCAGACCTTTTTCAGAAGTAAATAGATAATTTATTGAAGCAGTAGGTTTTGATTCATGTTTTGCTCCCATTTTAATAATCAAGGTAGATTGTGTGTCAACCATGTTTGGCGGATAGCTTCAATGCTTGCCAATTGAGTTCATAATACTATTATGTTTCTTTATTCATACACTCAAGTTGTTGGCCTAATCCCCTTAGAATTGAGGAATGTGTTGGTCTACAGAGCATGCAACTATTGCATCACCAAAAATTTACACTACCGTGCAGTAAACCCGAGAGCATGCTTAGGAGATAGATCACATGATTACCACTAGATGCGCAGTCCTCACAGCGGAGGAAGATTCACGGTAGCGCGTCGGCGGAGTCGTCTCCTTCTCCTCGCCGATCTCCCTAGCCAGATCCCTCGAACAGGCTCACCAAAACAACACAAGTGCGCTACCTCTAATGGTATCTGCACATATGGCGGGAACGTTGCTTTGGGGACTGCTAGGTCCAATCGCACAACCGAGCTAAATGGAGGTGGCTAGATGCAACACACGCAAACCCTTGTCGATGCAACAATCTGACATCATCCATTATCTAGAACAGTAGCACCCCTCCACTTATATAGACGTCCGACATGGGCTCAACACACGAGGCCCATTAGGACTCCATAGGCTCAAATTCTACTCAACCCAGATCGAAGTCTTAGTCGGATCACATTTGACCATCGAAGTAGGATGCGACCTTGTTCATTCCTTCCCTTAAGCGCGCTACCCCTTACTTCTTCCCTTTGTTCTTGCTCTGTGGACATCTCTTCACCATATTGAAGTTGTACTTCGCCTCCTTTCTTAGTTGTATATTTAGCCCGAGCTTTCTCCTCAACATCAAGAGATGCTATCAGATTTTCAACTGATATCTCTTGTCTCTTATTATGTTTCATAGTGAAGAAATTCCTCCATGAAGGAGTTATCTTTGCAGTCATGCACCCAATCAAAAAAAACTATTGGGTAACTCACACTTAAGGAGTTCTACACTAGTGCAGAATCAGGCTGTAGTGCCGGTTGGTAAGGGCCTTTAGTGCCGGTTCTGCAACAGGCACTAAAGGGCCCCCTTTAGTGTCGGTTCGTCATGAACCGGGACCAAAGGCCCACAAAGTGGCACGAGCCCGCGCCGAGGGGCTGGGGGCCTTTGGTCCCTTTAGTCCCGGTTGGTTTCACCAACTAGGACTAAAAAGTTTAGGGGTTTATGGGTTTATGATTTATTTTTCCTTTTAAATTTGTGTTTTCCTTTTTTTCTTTTCAAACATATTTTACGCTACTACATATTTTACACGTTATATATAAATAGAATTTCTCGTAGAACCGTATATATATCATCGAATTTCTTGCACGACCATTCACACACACACACACGCACACGCACACGCACACGCACGCACACACACACACACACACACACACACACACACACACACACATATATATATATATATACACACACACACACACACAATTTGCTATATACAATTTCTCAATCAATTTGCACATCATTACATGGATGCATTACAGCTTGTAATGGTATCTCCTTTGGTATCTATGACCTGTTCGAGCAAAAATCCCGCTATTTCCTCTTGAATTGCTCGTACACGATCCGTTGGTAGAAGCTTATCCCGCATATCTTGCATCTTTATTAAAAAAGAAGATCAATATGAATATATTAGTTGTGTATATATATTAGATCATGATAAAAATAATTGTGAATAGTGTTCTGGCAAACGTACCCAAAGTTGTCTATCAGTTTTGGATCTTTTGGGCGTCATCATGCGAATGTTCTCGCAAACGTAGTATGCACATAAATTATCCGCTGGCGCCTGCCTCAAGGCCTTTACGAGAATATAATTTAATCAGATAATAATTAATCAATCATGATAATGGTATTGAAACTAGAATTAAAGAGATGGTAGCTAGCTAGTACTACTTAATTAGTTACCTTGGGTCGACACCATTTCAGCTTTTGTTTCCATGGACCTTCAACCTGTTTGATGAACTTTTCCCAAGCCCTACACACCGGCAAAGAAAATGAATAAAGGAGTTATTAATTAGTTGATATTAGGAAATGAACTAAAGAGGCTGACATATAGTTCGATAATGATTGAAATTACCCGTCGACCATCCGCCTCACGATTGCATAGTCATTAACGTCTTTAAGTACTGAGTCCAGTAATTGAACTTTTTTCCCTCGTCAACTTCAATGATTAGCAGGATCCAGTGAAAACTGCATGCGCACACGTTTGTATAATTAAGCGGGCATGTGCATAACTCATCAACTACACTTATATATTAACATCTAGTAAGCAAAAACAGAATTTGTAGTACAAGACAGTGTCACTCACCCGAAGTTGTAAGGAAGTAGTATTTCTGGTTGGGTATTTAGTCGCACCAAGAACTCTAGCAAGCTTTTCCCTGTGTCTTTTTGTTCCCATTGACGCGTCCATGTCTCTTCATTAATGGTATTTGGGTCAATGAACCCAATGCCATAGCGTCAATCTTTTTTCATTTCATACATTTTCATTCTGCATAATACCACAGAAAAGAATATATAGTGAGGATAATTACAGGTAATGAACAAGCACTACAGCTAGCTAGAGACTTAAATTACGGAAGGAAATCACTTACAGACAATAGCAACTGACAATAGATTTGTCGAGTGCGTCTTGATTGAGTAACTGAAATATTTCTTGAAACTCAACCCACAAATCTTTTTCATGGAAGTAATGCTCTGCCTTGACTTTCACCATGAGGGACTCTCGATCGGTAGTCTTTACTTCTCTCAGGTACCATTGATGCAATTCATACATTCTCGTTGATAGAAGAAGGATCTGCTCAGGCTTGACCATACGTTGGCCACGGACATATTTCCATTGTAGTTCCTCCTTTGTAAATGTTTGTAAGTCCTTGATGCCTAGAGTTGTTCTATAGTGACACTGGCCTCTTTAGCCTGCTTTCTATGATCGTCGGTTATTACCAGCTGCTGATCGGCGGTACTCACATGTGTTTGTAGCGGGGGGATCGATTGCACTGTCTGTTCTCCCAGCTGGGGAACAGTTTTCCCGCATTTTTTGCCAGCTGCTTGGCTCGAGCTCGAGCTCGACTCCTTGTTTTTGTGTGCAAGATATGACTTCTTAATAGAGCGCTCATAGTATGAGTCCCTATGCTTGACAGGTGATTGAGCATTATCAATAAAGTGTTGTATGACATGCTCAGGTAGTTTCTCCTTTCGCGGCGGGGGCGGTTTCGGTCCAAAATGGGCCTTCACTTGGGATTGCACTTCGGCTTCGTTTTCCTCGCAAGTCAGGTGGTAAGGCAACCTCGGAAGAGGCTTGAGGCTTGGACCATATCTGAATTTCTTGCCTCTTGTTGTACCGCTAGCCGATGTAGCTGCGATGCCTCTCTTCCACTTTTGCTGAGGCGGTGGAGCCTGCTGAGGCGGCAAAGACGACTGACGCGATGCCTGACTTGGAGGAGGAGTCAGCTGACGTGGTGCCAGACTTGGAGGAGGAGGAGTCGGCTAATGCAGTGCCGGACATGGAGGAGGAGGAGTGGGCTGACGCGGTGCTGGACTTGGAGGAGCGGGAGTTTGCTGATGTGGTGGCGGACTTGGAGGAGGAGCCGGCTGACGCGGTGTCGGTGGGCTTGAAAAGACGATGCAATCCTTTCTCCAGAGAATGATATGATGCATGGCCTCTCCCAGTGTGCGCTCCTCGTCACCTCCAGGAATGTCAAGCTCTAGCCTCGAATATCCTGCCACCACTTCATCAACCCCGACACAAGCGTAGCTAGCTAGAATCGGATTGTAATGGAAGGTTGCTTCAGGGGATTTGTATAAGCATAGCCGTCTGCCACCTTCATGGATATGTTCTTCACTTTTATGTGTAGCTCGCAAGTTGTCATATCTATGATATCATCCATAGGGTATCTGTTGGGGAACGTAGTAATTTCAAAAAAATCCTACGTATACACAAGATCATGGTGATGCATAGCAACGAGAGGGGAGAGTGTCGTCCACGTACCCTCATAGACCGTAAGCGGAAGTGTTACGACGATGTGGTTGATGCAGCCGTACGTCTTCACGATCGACCGATCCTAGTACCGAACGTACGACACCTCCGCGATCTGCACACGTTCAGCTTGGTGACGTCCCACGAACTCACAATCTAGTAGAGCTTTGAGGGAGAGTTCCGTCAGCACGACGGCGTGATGACGGTGTTAATGAAGCTACCGACGTAGGGCTTCGCCTAAGCACCGCTACGATATGACCAAGGTGGATTATGGTGGAGGGGGGCACCGCACACGGCTAAAGATCAATGATCACCTTGTGTGTCTTGGGGTGTCCCCCCGCCCCGTATATAAAGGAGCTAGGGGGGAGGCGGCCGACCAGGAGGAGGGTGCGCCAAGGGGGGAGTCCTACTCCCACCGGGAGTAGGACTCCTTCTTTCCTAGTAGGAGTAGGAGAAGGGGGAAGGAGGAGAGAGGGGGGAAGGAAAGGGGGGCGCCACCCCCCTCCTTGTCCAATTCGGACTAGAGGGGGAGGGGCGCGCGGCCCTGCCTAGGCCGCCCCTCCTCTTCTCCACTAAGGCCCAATAGGCCCATTACACTCCCCGGGGGGTTCCGGTAACCCCCCGATACTCCGGTATATGTCCGAACTTGCCCGGAACACTTCCGAAGTCCAAACATAGTCATCCAACATATCGATCTTTATGTCTCGACCATTTCGAGAGTCCTCATCATGTCCTTGATCATATTCGGGACTCCGAAATACCTTCGGTACATCAAAACACATAAACTCATAATACAGATCGTCACCGAACGTTAAGCGTGCGGACCCTATGGTTTCGAGAACTATGTAGACATGACGGAGACATGTCTCGGGTCAATAACCAATAACGGAACCTGGATGCTCATATTGGCTCCTACATATTCTACGAAGATCTTTATCGGTCAAACCGCATAACAACATACGTTGTTTCCTTTGTCATCGGTATGTTACTTGCTCGAGATTCGATCGTCGGTATCTCAATACCTAGCTCAATCTCGTTACCGGCAAGTCTCTTTACTCGTTCCGTAATGCATCATCCCACAACTAACTCATTGGTCACATTGCTTGCAAGGCTTATAGTGATGTGCATTACCGAGAGGGCCCAGAGATACCTCTCTGACAATCGGAGTAACAAATCTTAATCTCGATCTATGCCAACTCAACAAGTACCATCGGAGACACCTGTAGAGCACCTTTATACCCAGTTACGTTGTGACGTTTGGTAGCACATAAAGTGTTCCTCCGGTAATCGGGAGTTGCATAATCTCATAGTCATAGGAACACGTATAAGTCATGAAGAAAGCAATAACAGTAAACTAAAACCATCAAGTGCTAAGCTAATGGAATGGGTTAAGTCAATCACATCATTCTCCTAATGATGTGATCCCGGTTATCAAATGACAACTCATGTCTATGGTCAGGGAACCTTAACCATCTTTAATTAACGAGCTGGTCAAGTAGAGGCATACTAGTGACACTATATTGTCTATGTATTCACACATGTATTATGTTTCCGGTTAATACAATTCTAGCATGAATAATAAACATTTATCATGAAATAAGGAAATAAATAATAACTTTATTATTGCCTCTAGGGCATATTTCCTTCAGTCTCCCACTTGCACTAGAGTCAATAATCTAGATTACACAGTAATGATTCTAACACCCATGGAGTCTTGGTGCTGATCATGTTTTGCTCGTGAGAGAGGCTTAGTCAACGGGTCTGCAACATTGAGATCCGTATGTATCTTGCAAATCTCTATGTCTCCCACCTGGACTTGGTCACGGATGGAATTGAAGCGTCTCTTGATGTGCTTGGTTCTCTTGTGAAATATGGATTCCTTTGCCAAGGCAATTGCACCAGTATTGTCACAAAAGATTTTCATTTGACCCGATGCACTAGGTATGACACCTATATCGGATATGAACTCCTTCATCCAGACTCTTTCATTTGCTGCTTCCGAAGCAGCTATGTATTCCGCTTCACACGTAGATCTCGCCATGACGCTTTGTTTAGAACTGCACCAACTGACAGCTCCACCGTTCAATATAAACACGTATCCGGTTTGCGATTTAGAATCATCCGGATCGGTGTCAAAGCTTGCATCGAAGTAACTATTTACGACGAGCTATTTGTCACCTTCATAAATGAGAAACATATCCTTAGTCCTTTTCAGGTATTTCAGGATGTTCTTGACCGTTGTCCAGTGATCCACTCCTGGATTACTTTGGTACCTCCCTGCTAAACTAATAGCAAGGCACACATCAGGTCTAGTACATAGCATTGCATACATGATAGAGCCTATGGCTGAAGTATAGGGAACATCTTTCATTTTCTCTCTATCTTCTGAAGTGGTCAGGCATTGAGTCTGACTCAACTTCACACCTTGTAACACAGGCAAGAACCCTTTCTTTGCTTGATCCATTTTGAATTTTTTCAAAACTTTATCAAGGTATGTGCTTTGTGAAAGTCCAATTAAGCATCTTGATCTATCTCTATAGATCTTGATGCCCAATATATAAGCAGCTTCACCGAGGTCTTTCATTGAAAACTCTTATTCAAGTATCCTTTTATGCTATCTAGAAATTCTATATCATTTCCAATCAATAATATGTCATCTACATATAGTATTAGAAATGCTACAGAGCTCCCACTCACTTTCTTGTAAATACAGGCTTCTCCAAAAGTCTGTATAAAACCATATGCTTTGATCACACTATCAAAATGTTTATTCCAACTTCGAGAGGCTTGCACCAGTCCATAAATGGATCGCTGGAGCTTTCACACTTTGTTAGCACCTTTTGGATCAACAAACCTTCTGGTTGCATCATATACAACTCTTCTTCCAGAAATCCATTTAGGAATGCAGTTTTGACATTCATTTGCCAAATTTCATAATCATAAAATGCGGCAATTGCTAACATGATTCAAACAGACTTAAGCATCGCTACGGTGAGAAAGTCTCATCGTAGTCAACTCCTTGAACTTGTCAAAAACCTTTTGCAACAAGTTGAGCTTTGTAGACAGTAACATTACCATCAACGTCAGTCTTCTTCTTGAAGATCCATTTATTCTCGATGGCTTGCTGATCATCGGGCAAGTCAACCAAAGTCCACACTTTGTTCTCATACATGGATCCCATCTCAGATTTCATGGCATCAAGCCATTTTGCGGAATCTGGGCTCATCATCGCTTCCTCATAGTTCGTAGGTTTGCCATGGTCAAGTAACATGACCTCCAGAATAGGATTACCGTACCACTCTGGTGTAGATCTTATTCTGGTTGACCTACGAGGTTCGGTAGTAACCTGAAGTTTCTTGATCAATATCATTAGCTTCCTCACTAATTGGTGTAGATGTCACAGAAACCGGTTTTTGTGATGAACTACTTTCCAATAAGGGAGCACGTACAGTTACCTCATCAAGTTCTACTTTCCTCCCACTCACTTCTTTCGAGAGAAACTCCTTCTCTAGAAAGGATCCATTTTTAGCAACAAATGTCTTGCCTTCGGATCTGTGATAGAAGGTGTACCCAACAGTCTCCTTTGGGTATCCTATGAAGACACATTTCTCTGTTTTGGATTCGAGCTTATCAGGTTGAAGCTTTTTCACATAAGCATCGCAGCCCCAAACTTTAAGAAACGACAACTTTGGTTTCTTGCAAAACCACAGTTCATAAGGCGTCATCTCAACGGATTTAGATGGTGCCCTACTTAACGTGAATGCAGCCGTCTCTAAAGCATAACCCCAAAAAGATAGCGGTAAATCAGTAAGAGACATCATAGATCGCACCATATCTAATAAAGTGTGGTTACGACGTTCGGGCACACCATTACATTGTGATGTTCCGAGTGGCGTGAGTTGTGAAACTATTCCACATTGTTTCAAATGAAGACCAAACTCGTAACTCAAATAGTCTCCTCCACCATCAGATCGTAGAAACTTTATTTTCTTGTTACGATGATTTTCCACTTCACTCTGAAATTCTTTGAACTTTTCAAATGTTTCAGACTTATGTTTCATTAAGTAGATATAACCATATCTGCTCAAATCATCTGTGAAGGTGAGAAAATAACGATACCCGCCGCGAGCCTCAATATTCATTGGACCACATACATCAATATGTATGATTTCCAACAAATTTGTTGCTCGCCCCATTGTTCCAGAGAACGGCGTTTTAGTCATCTTGCCCATGAGGCATGGTTTGCAAGTACCAAGTGATTCATAATCAAGTGATTCCAAAAGTCCATCAGTATGGAGTTTCTTCGTGCGCTTTACACCAATATGACCTAAACGACAGTGCCACAAATAAGTTGCACTATCATTATCAACTCTGCATCTTTTGGCTTCAACATTATGAATATGTGTATCACTACAATCGAGATTCAACAAAAATAGACCACTCTTCAAGGGTGCATGACCATAAAAGATATTACTCATATGAATAGAACAACCATTATTCTCAGATTTAAATGAATAACCGTCTCGCATCAAACAAGATCCAGATATAATGTTCATGCTTAACGCTGGCACCAAATAACAATTATTCAGGTCTAATACTAATCCCGAAGGTAGATGTAGAGGTAGCGTGCCGACCGCGATCACATCGACTTTGGAACCATTTCCCACGCGCATTGTCACCTCGTCCTTAGGCAATCTTCGCTTAATTTGTAGTCCCTGTTTCGAGTTGCAAATGTTAGCAACAAAACCATTATCAAATACCTAGGTGCTATTGCGAGCTTTAGTAAGGTACACATCAATAACATGTATATCACATATACCTTTGTTCACCTTGCCATCCTTCTTATCCGCCAAATACTTGGGGCAGTTCTGCTTCCAGTGGCCAGTCTCTTTGCAGTAGAAGCACTCAGTCTCAGGCTTAGGTCCAGACTTTGGTTTCTTCTCTTGAGCAGCAACTTGTTTGTCGTTCTTCTTGAGGTTCCCCTTCTTCTTCCCTTTACCCTTTTTCTTGAAACTGGTGGTCTTGTTGACCATCAACACTTTATGCTCCTTCTTGATTTCTACCTCCGTAGCTTTTAGCATCGTGAAGAGATCGGGAATTGTCTTTTCCATCCCTTGCATATTATAGTTCATCACGAAGCTCTTGTAGCTTGGTGGCAGTGATTGAAGAATTCTGTCAGTGACACTATCATCAGGAAGATTAACTCCCAGTTGAATCAAGTGATTATTATACCCAGACATTTTGAGTATATGTTCACTGACAGAACTATTCTCCTCCATCTTGCAGCTATAGAACTTATTGGCGACTTCATATCTCTCAATCCGGGCATTTGCTTGAAATGTTAACTTCAACTCCTGAAACATCTCATATGCTCCATGACGTTCAAAACGTCGTTGAGGTCCCGGTTCTAAGCCGTAAAGCATGGCACACTAAACTATCGAGTAGTCATCAGCTTTGCTCTGCCAGACGTTCACAATGTCCGGCGTTCTTGCAGCGGGTCTTGCACCTAGCGGTGCTTCCAGGACGTAATTCTTTTGTGCAGCAATGAGGATAATCCTCAAGTTATGGACCCAGTCCGTGCAATTGCTACCATCATCTTTCAACTTAGCTTTCTCAAGGAACGCATTAAAATTCAACGGAACAACAGCACGGGCCATCTATCTACAACAACATAGACAAGCAAAATACTATCAGGTACTAAGTTCATGATAAATTAAAGTTCAATTAATCAAATTACTTAAGAACTCCCACTTAGACAGACATCCCTCTAATCATCTAAGTGATCACGTGATCCAAATCAACTAAACCAGTTCGATCATCACGTGAAATGGAGTAGTTTTCAATGGTGAACATCACTATGTTGATCTACTATATGATTCACGCTCGACCTTTCGGTCTCAATGTTCCGAGGCCATATCTGCATATGCTAGGCTCGTCAAGTTTAACTCGAGTATTTCTGTGTGTGCAAAACTGGCTTGCACCTGTTGTATGTGAACATAGAGCTTATCACACCCGATCATCACGTGGTGTCTCGACATGACGAACTTTGGCAATGGTGCATACTCAGGGAGAACACTTATACCTTGAAATTTAGTGAGAGATCATCTTATATTGCTACCGTCAATCAAAGCAAAATAAGATGCATAAAAGATAAACATCACATGCAATCAATATAAGTGATATGATATGGCCATCATCATCTTGTGCCTTTGATCTCCATCTCCAAAGCACCGTCATGATCACCATCATCACCGGCGCGACACCTTGATCTCCATCGTAGCATCGTTGTCGTCTCGCCAACTATTGCTTCTACGACTATCGCTACCGCTTAGTGATAAAGTAAAGCAATTACAGGGCGATTGCATTGCATACAATAAAGCGACAACCATATGGCTCGTGCCAGTTGCCGATAACTCTGTTACAAAACATGATCATCTCATACAATAAAATTTAGCATCATGTCTTGACCATATCACATCACAACATGCCCTGCAAAAACAAGTTAGACGTCCTCTACTTTGTTGTTGCAAGTTTTACGTGGCTGCTACGGGCTGAGCAAGAACCGTTCTTACCTACACATCAAAAACCACAACGATATTTCATCAAGTTAGTGCTTTTTTAACCTTCAACAAGGACCGGGCGTAGCCACACTCGATTCAACTAAAGTTGGAGAAACTGACACCCGCCAGCAACCTATGTGCAAAGCACGTCGGTAGAACTAGTCTCGCGTAAGCATGTGCGTAATGTCGGTCCGGGCCGCTTCATCCAACAATACCGCCGAATCAAAGTATGACATGCTGGTAAAAAGTATGACTTGTATCACCCACAACTCACTTGTGTTCTACTCGTGCGTATAACATCTACACATAAACCTGGCTCGGATGCCACTGTTGGGGAACATAGTAATTTCAAAAAAAAATCCTACGTACACGCAAGATCATGGTGATGCATAACAACGAGGGGGGAGGGTGTCGTCCACGTACCCTCATAGATCGTAAGCGGAAGCGTTATGACAACGCGGTTGATGTAGTCGTACGTCTTCACGATTAACCAATCATAGTACCGAACGTACGGCACCTCCGTGATCTGCACACGTTCAGCTCGGTGACGTCCCACGAACTCACGATCCCGTAGAGCTTCAAGGGAGAGTTCCGTCAGCACGACAGCGTGATGACGGTGTTGATGAAGCTACCGACGCAGGGCTTCGCCTAAGCACCTCTACGATATGACCGAGGTGGATTATGGTAGAGGGGGGCACCGCACACGGCTAAAGATCAATGATCAACTTGTGTGTCTCGGGGTGCCCCCACCCCCGTATATAAAGGAGCTAGGGGGAGGCGGCCGGCCAGGAGGAGGGCGCGCCAAGTGGGGAGTCCTACTCCCACCGGGAGTAGGACTCCTTCTTTCCTAGTAGGAGTAGGAGAAGTGTGAAGGAGGAGAGAGGGGGAAAGGAAAGGGGGGCGCCACCCCCCTCCTTGTCCAATTCGGACTAGAGGGGGAGGAGGCGCGCGGCCCTGCCTTGGCCGCCCCTCCTCATCTCCACTAAGGCCCAATAGGCCCATTACACTCCCCGAGGGGTTCCGGTAACCCCCCGATACTCCGGTATATGTCCGAACTTGCCCGGAACACTTCCAAAGTGCAAACATAGTCATCCAATATATCAATCTTTATGTCTTGACCATTTCAAGACTCCTCGTCATGTCCGTGATCATATCTGGGACTCCGAACTACCTTCGTTACATCAAAACACATAAACTCATAATACCGATCATCACCGAACATTAAGCGTGCGGACCCTACGGGTTCGAGAACTATGTAGACATGACCGAGACACGTCTCCGGTCAATAACCAATAGCGGAACCTGGATGCTCATATTGGCTCCTACATATTCTACGAAGATCTTTATCGGTCAAACGGCATAGCAACATACGTTGTTCCCTTTGTCATCGGTATGTTACTTGCTCGAGATTCGATCGTCGGTATCTCAATACCTAGCTCAATCTCGTTACCGGCAAGTCTCTTTACTCATTCCGTAATGCATCATCCTACAACTAACTCATTAGTCACATTGCTTGCGAGGCTTATACTGATGTGCATTGCCGAGAGGGCCCAGAGATACCTCTCCGACAATCGGAGCGACAAATCCTAATCTCGATCTATGCCAACTCAACAAGTACCATCGGAGACACCTGTAGAGCACCTTTATAATGACCCAGTTACGTTGTGACGTTTGGTAGCACACAAAGTGTTCCTCCGGTAATCGGGAGTTGCATAATCTCATAGTCATCGGAACATGTATAAGTCATGAAGAAAGCAATAGAAGTAAACTAAAATGATCAAGTGCTAAGCTAACGGAATGGGTCAAGTCAATCACATCATTCTCCTAATGATGTGATCCCGTTTATCAAATGACAACTCATGTCTATGGTTAGGAAACCTTAACCATCTTTGATTAACGAGCTAGTCAAGTAGAGGCATACTAGTGACACTATATTGTCTATGTATTCACACATGTATTATGTTTCCGGTTAATACAATTCTAGCATGAATAATAAACATTTATCATGAAATAAGGAAATAAATAATAACTTTATTATTGCCTCTAGGGCATATTTCCTTCAGTATCTATCCAGTGCATCATCGCCCGGGGCGGAACCCACGCTGCTTCTTGGCATGTATGTGACGGTGCTACGTAATGCTGGATCCGCTAGCTGCTACCGCTGCTGAGACTCCCTTTCCTGGCTAAGTGAGTTGATATTCTGCTTCTGCCGCTTGAAAGCGAGTTCCAACTCCGCCTGCTTTGATTCTATGATTCGAAGGCGGTCTGCTTCCTGCTTCCTCTGCTCCTCCTCCAGCTTCCTCTTCTTCTCCTCCTGCTTCTTCTTTCTCGCCCGGATTCTATAGGCAGCGTTCCAGTACGCAAACCCCTCAAACCACGGAACAACACCTTTGCCTCGTGTTCTTTCCGGGTGTTCAGGATTCTTCAGGGCGTGCGTAAGCTTGTCGTTCTCTCTGTTGGGCATGAACACCCCCGTTCGAGCCTCTTCTATTGCAACAAGTAAACTTTCATTGGCTCCTTTAAGACATGCCCGCTCCAAAAACTTGCTTGTCTTTGGGTCCAGCATCCCCTCATGCGCATAGAACCAAGTCCAGGACCTAGGGGGCCAGCTCAATGTAAGTGGAGTGACCCCTGCATCCATCATCTCTTGCCTAGTGAGATCCCACTTAGGCCGGGCCACCTCGTAGCCACCTGGCCCCAGCTTATGGTGCCACTACTTTTTTGTGGCATCAATCTTGTTTTTTCTCGGCCGTTCCTGAGCTACTTCTGATTCCTTGAAGTTCACGAAAGTGTCCCAATGATCTCTTGCCTTCTCCAGTGTTCCCTTGAATTCTGGAGTCTGCTTTCCTGCATTGACATACGCGGCCCATATAGTTTTCTTGTGGTTGTTGAATGCTATCGCCATCTTCTTAAGAGCACGTTCTTGACTTTCTCCAGTTCTGCATCCGTCAAATGATCTGGTAGGGTGAAATGTGACATGAGCGATTCCCAAAGCAGATTTTTTGCTCTTTGGTCGACAAAAGTAATATCTGGATCTCCCTTTGCTGGATTTTTCCATTCTTGATTAGAGACCGTGATTTGGTCCCTGACAATAACTCCGCATTGACGAATGAACTTCTTCGCATTCTTCTTAGGTTCATCAAGTTCGCCATTGGGTTTCATGGCATCGATGTTGTACTTTACACTAACCGACAACATGGCTGGGCCTCGAACTGCCCTGCAGCTTGTAGAATATTTGCTCGATCCGGAGGGCTAAAAGAAGAAAGATCGATTTGTTAATATATATACAAATCAATTAAAACATGTGATGATCACCAGATGCCTTATACAAATATACCTCGCCGGTCTTTGTTATTTGAACATTTCCTTCGTCGTCATTGTTCTTGACTTCATCTATGCATTCGTCTTCATCGAACATCATACCATCACCGGTATTGTCCAGATATTGAGAGCTGTCATCTTCTTCATTCTCATCTGGTCTCAGGGAGCGTATGATCTCGAACAGGGCATCTTCTCCTTCTCTGCTGGTATTGTCCATAGCTTATATTTAACTAATCTAGAAGAAAGATAAAACAATTTAGTATTCAAATTAGAATGCATGCAATCAATAAGGAAAAACTGAATCATAGTAGACAATATCCATATCGAATAACATCACTAATATATCATCTCGAATAATCCAGATAATATGCATCATCGAATATAATCTCGAATACATCGTCTCGAATATTATCAAATAATATAATCTCGGATACATCGTCTCAAGTATTATCGAATAATATAATCTCGAATACATTGTCTCGAATATTATCAAATATAATGTCGAATACATCTCGAGTATTATCACTAATACATCCCGAATATGATCATATATATAACATCACTAGCTAACATCACTCTTGGTGGACACCCAAAGAGAAGGAACGATCACGAGATCATAGATCGGGTGAGTGATACGTCCATTTCACATCATGCTTTTATATCGATATTTATTGCATTATGGGCTGTTATTACACATTATGTCACAATACTTATGGCTATTCTCTCTTATTTTACAAGGTTTACCATGAAGAGGGAGAATGCCGGCAGCTAGGATTCTGGCTGGAAAAGGAGCAAATATTGGAAACCTATTCTGCACAGCTCCAAAAATTCTGAAACTCCACGGAAGTTATTTTTGGAATTAATAAGAATTACGGAGCGAAGAAAATACCAGAGGGGGCCCACACCCTGGCCAGGAGGGTGGGGGTGCCCCCCCCCTACTGGGCGCGCCCTTTTGTCTCATGAGCCCCTTGTTGGCCCACTGGTGCCCATCTTCTGCTATATGAAGGCTTTTACCCTGGAAAAATCATAAGCAAGCTTACGGGACGAAACTCCGCCGCCACGAGGCGGCACCTTGGCGGAACCAATCTAGGGCTCCGGCGGAGCTGTTCTGCCGGGGAAACTTCCCTTCGTGAGGGGGAAATCATCACCATCGTCATCACCAACGATCCTCTCATCGGGAGGGGGTCAATCTCCATCAACATCTTCACCAGCACCATCTCCTCTCAAAACCCTAGTTCATCTCTTGTATCCAATCTTGTATCAAAACCACAAATTGGTACCTGCGGGTTGCTAGTAGTGTTGATTACTCCTTGTAGTTGATGCTAATTGGTTTACTTGCTGGAAGATCATATATTCAGATCCTTAATGCATATTAATACTCCTCTGATCATGAACATGAATATGCTTTGTGAGTAGTTACGTTTGTTCCCGAGGACATGGGTGAAGTCTTGCTATTAGTAGTCATGTGAATTTGGTATTCGTTCGATATTTTGATGAGATGTATGTCGTCTCTCCTCTAGTGGTGTTATGTGAACGTCGACTACATGGCACTTCACCATATTTGGGCCTAAAGGAAGCCATTGGGAAGTAATAAGTAGATGATGGGTTGCTAGAGTGACAGAAGCTTAAACCCTACTTTATTCGTTGCTTCGTAAGGGGCTGATTTGGATCCACTAGTTTCATGCTATGGTTAGGTTTACCTTAGTACTTCTTTTGTAGTTGCGTATGCTTGCAATAGGGGTTAATCATAAGTGGGATGCTTGTCCAAGAAAGGGAAGTTCCCAATCACCGGTCCACCCACATATCAATTTATCAAAGTACTGAACGCGAATCATATGAGCGTGATCAAAACTAGCTTGACAATAATTCCCATGTGTCCTCGGGAGCGCTTTTCTCATTATAAGAAATTGTCCAGGCTTGTCCTTTGGTACAAAAAGGATTGGGCCACCTTGCTGCACTTTATTTACTTTCATTGCTTGTTACCCGTTACAAATTATCTTATTACAAAACTATCTGTTACCTACAATTTCAGTGCTTGCAGAGAATACCTTACTGAAAACCGCTTGTCATTTCCTTCTGCTCCTCGTTGGGTTCGACATTCTTACTTATCGAAAGGACTACGATAGATCCCCTATACTTGTGGGTCATCAAGACTCTTTTCTGGCACCGTTGCCGGGTAGTGAAGCGCCTTTGGTGAGTGGAACTTGGTAAGGAAACATTTATATAGTGTGCTGAAATTTTCTGTCACTTGTTACTATGGAAACTAATCCTTTGAGGGGCTTGTTCGGGGTATCTTCACCCCGACTAGTAGAGCAAAGAGTTGCTCCTCAACCTACTGAACCTACTGAAAATGTTTACTTTGAAATTCCTTCGGGTATGATAGAGAAACTGCTAGCTAATCCCTTTGCCGGAGATGGAACATTGCATCCCGATTTACACCTTATCTTTGTGGATGAAGTTTGTGGATTATTTAAGCTTGCAGGTATTCCCGATGGTGTTGTTAAGAGGAAGGTCTTCCCTTTAACTTTGAAGGGAGATGTAGTGACATGGTATAGGCTATGTGATGATACTAGATCTTGGAACTATAAACGATTGAAGTTGGAATTTCACCAGAAGTTCTATCCTATGCATCTTGTTCATCGTGATCGTAATTACATATATAATTTTTGCCCTCGCGAAGGAGAAAGCATCGCTCAAGCTTGGGGGAGGCTTAAGTCAATGTTATATTCATGCCCCAATCATGAGCTCTCAAGAGAAATGATTATTCAAAATTTTTATGCTCGGCTTTCTCTCAATGATCGCACCATGCTCGATACTTCCTGTGCTAGTTCTTATATGCTGAAGACTACTAAATTCAAGTGGGACTTATTGGAAAGAACTAAACGCAACTCTGAAGATTGGGGTTCCGACGATGGTAAGGAGTCAGGTATGACACCTTGGTTTGATTGTGTTAAATATTTTATGGATACCGATGCTTTTCATGGATTTAGCGCTAAATATGGACTTGACTCTGAGATAGTAGCTGCTTTTTGTGAATCTTTTGCTACTCACGTTGATCTCCCTAAGGAGAAGAGGTTTAAATATAATCCTCCCACTGAAGTAAAGGTAGTTGCACCTATTACAGTTGAAGAAAAGACTATCACTTATAATAATCCTATTGTTCCTACTACTTATGTTGAGAAACCACCTTTCCCTGTTAGAATAAAGGATCATGCTAAAGCTTCAACTGTGGTTCATAAGAGTAATACTAGAACATATACACCCCCTGAGCAAATCAAGGTTGAACCTAGTATTGCTATGGTTAAAGATCTCTTGGACGATAATATAGATGGGCATGTTATTTACCTCTGGTGAAACTGCTAATATTGCTAGACCCGATGCTAAGATACATAGACCTTTTGTAGGCATGCTTGTTATTTCTGTTAAAATAGGAGATCATTGTTATCATGGCTTATGTGATATGGGTGCTAGTGCTAGTGCAATACCTATTTCCTTATATAAACGAATTATGCATGATATCACACCCACTGAGTTGGAAGATATTGATGTTACTATTAAGCTTGCCAATAGAGATACTATTTCACCAGTTGGGATTGTTAGAGATGTTGAAGTATTGTGTGGGAAAGTTAAATATCCTGCTGATTTTCTTGTTCTTGGTTCCCCACAAGATGACTTTTGTCCCATTATATTTGGTAGACCCTTCTTGAATACTGTTAATGCTAGGATTGATTGTGAAAAGGATATTGTTACTATTGGCTTAGGGGATGTGTCTCATGAGTTTAGTTTTGCTAAGTTTCGTAGACAACCCCGTGATAAAGAATCACCTAGTAAGGATGAGATTATTGGTCTTGCTTCTATTGCCGTGCCTCCTACTAATCCGTTAGAAAAATATTTGCTAGGCCATGAAAATGATATGTTTATGAATGAAAGAAGGGAAATAGATGAAGTATTCCTTCAACGGGGTCCTATTCTGAAACACAACTTACCTGTTGAAATCCTAGGGGATCCTCCTCCACCCAAGGGTGATCCCGTGTTTGAGCTCAAACCATTACCTGATAATCTTAAATATGCTTATCTTGATGAAAAGAAGATATATCCTGTTATTATTAGTGCTAACCTTTGAGAGCAAGAAGAGAAAGATTATTGAAAACTCTGAAGAAGCACCGTGCTGCTATTGGATACACTCTGGATGATCTTAAGGGCATTAGTCCCACTCTATGCCAACACAGAATAAAAGTGGAGAAAGATGCCAAACCATTTAGAGATCCTCAATGACGGTTAAATCCTAAAATGAAAGAAGTGGTAAGAAAGGAGATACTAAAGCTCCTTGAGGCAGGTATATTTTATTCCGTTGTTGATAGTGATTGGGTAAGTCCTGTCCATTGTGTTCGTAAAAAGGGAGGTATTACTGTTGTTCCTAATGATAAAGATGAATTGATCCCGCAAAGAATTATTACAGGTTATAGGATGGTAATTGATTTCCGTAAATTAAATAAAGCTACTAAGAAAGATCATTACCCTTTACCTTTTATTGATCAAATGCTAGAAAGACTATCCAAACATACACATTTCTGCTTTCTAGATGGTTTTTCTGGTTTCTCTCAAATACCTGTGTCAGCGGAGGATCAATCAAAAACTACTTTTACTTGCCCTTTCGGTACTTTTCCTTATAGACATATGCCTTTTGGTTTATGTAATGCACCTGCTACCTTTCAAAGATGCATGATGGCTATATTCTCTGACTTCTGTGAAAAGATTTGTGAGGTATTCATGGATGACTTCTCCGTTTATGGATCCTCTTTTGATGATAGCTTGAGCAACCTTGGTCGAGTTTTGCAGAGATGTGAAGACACTAGTCTCGTCTTGAATTGGGAACGTGCCACTTTATGGTTAACGAAGGCATTGTCTTGGGGCATAAGATTTCTGAGAAAGGTATTGAAGTTGATAGAGCTAAAGTTGATGCTATTAAAAAGATGCCATGTCCCAAGGACATAAAAGGTATAAGAAGTTTCCTTGGTCATGCCGGTTTTTATAGGAGGTTCATTAAGGACTTTTCTAAAATCTCTAGGCATATGACTAATTTATTGCAAAAAGATATTCCTTTTGTCTTTGATGATGATTGTGTAGAAGCATTTGAAATACTTAAGAAAGCTTTGATCACTGCACCTATTGTTCAGCCACCTGAGTGGAATTTACCCTTTGAAATTATGTGTGATGCTAGTGATTATGCTGTAGGTGCTGTTCTAGGGCAAAGAGTTGATAAGAAATTGAATGTTATCCAGTATGCTAGTAAAACTCTTGATACTGCCGAGAGAAATTATGCTACTACTGAAAAAGAATTCTTAGCAGTTGTATTTGCATGTGATAAGTTTAGACCTTATATTGTTTCTAAAGTTACTATTCACACTGATCACGCTGCTATTAAATATCTTATGGAAAAGAAAGATGCTAAGCCTAGACTTATTAGATGGGTTCTCTTGCTCCAAGAATTTGATTTGCATATTATTGATAGAAAGGGAGCCGAGAACCCCATTGCAGACAACTTGTCTAGGTTAGAGAATGTTCTTGATGACCCACTACCTATTGATGATAGCTTTCCTGACGAACAATTAGCGGTCATTAATGCTTCTCGTACTGCTCCATGGTATGCATATTATGCTAATTACATTGTTGCTAAATTTATACCACCTAGTTTCACATACCAGCAAAAGAAAAAGTTCTTTTATGATTTAAGACATTACTTCTGGGATGACCCACACCTTTATAAAGAAGGAGTAGATGGTGTTATTAGACGTTGTGTACCTGAGCATGAACAGGAACTGATCCTACGCAAGTGTCACTCCGAACCATATGGAGGATACCGTGCTGGAGATAGAACTGCACATAAGGTATTGCAATCCGGTTTTTATTGGCCTACTCTCTTCAAAGATGCTCGTAAGTTTGTCTTGTCTTGTGATGAATGTCAAAGAATTGGTAATATTAGTAGACGTCAAGAAATGCCTATGAATTATTCTCTTATTATTGAACCATTTGATGTTTGGGGCTTTGATTATATGGGACCTTTTCCTGCCTCTAATGGTTATACACATATTTTAGTTGTTGTTGATTACATTACTAAGTGGGTAGAAGCTATTCCAACTAGTAGTGCTGATCATAACACCTCTATTAAGATGCTTAAAGAAGTTATTTTTCCGAGGTTTGGGGTCCCTAGATATCTTATGACTGATGGTGGTTCAGATTTTATTCATGGTGCTTTTCATAAAATGCTTGCTAAGTATGATGTTAGCCATAGAATCACATCTCCTTATCACCCGCAGTCTAGTGGTCAAGTAGAGTTGAGCAATAGAGAGCTCAAATTAATTTTGCAAAATACTTTCAATAGATCTAGGAAGAATTGGTCCAAGAAACTTGATGATGCATTATGGGCCTATAGAACTGCATACAAAAATCCTATGGGTATGTCTCCGTATAAGATGGTTTATGGAAAAGCATGTCACTTACCTCTTGAACTTGAACATAAAGCATATTGGGCTATTAGAGAGCTCAACTATGACTTCAAACTTGCTGGTGAGAAGAGGTTATTTGATATTAGCTCACTTGATGAATGGAGAACCCAAGCCTATGAGAATGCCAAGCTATTCAAAGAAAAAGTTAAAAGATGGCATGACAAAAGAATACAAAAGCGTGAGTTTAATGTAGGTGATTATGTTTTGCTATTCAACTCTCATTTAAGGTTTTTTGCAGGAAAACTTCTGTCTAAATGGGAAGGTCCTTACATTATCGAGGAAGTCTATCGTTCCGGTGCCATAAAAATATTATTGAGAATTAAACATTATATCTCAGGTAATCCTATCAATGTTGAAACTAATATTATTGAGACCGTAACCCCGGAGGAATACATAAGGGACACTTTCCAGAACGTTTCAGACTCCGAAAAAGAGTAGGTATGTGGTACCGTAAGTAAACAGACTCCAAAACAATTCTAATGGCAATTTTTATCTGTTTTGGAATATTTAAGAATTTTATAAAGCAAAAAGTAATCCGGGAAGGACACGAGGCCTCCATGAGGGTGGAGGGGGCGCCCACCCTTACTGGGCACGCCCCCTGTCTCGTGGGCACCTCGTGTGCCTCCCGGACTCCGTTTTCTTGCATGTTACTTCTTTTGGTCGGTAAAAATTCATTATATAATCTCCCGAAGGTTTTGACCACCATATCACGCAAAAATGTTCTGTTTTCGTTTCGAGCTATTTTTCTGACAGATCTAGAGCATCATGATGTCTCCAGGCGCTCCCAAGGACAAGTTTTTCGAGAGGGTTATCAACCCCTATCTTGCGGAGGTGCTGCAACACCCTCAAACCATTGAGATGCGTGAGGGGGTGCTGCACATCCGCGATGTGGAGGGACCAAGGCATACCGAAAGCGTGGAGACAAAGCTCGAAGCCATGGAGCAACAAGTTTTCAAGTGCCAAGGGATGGTGGAGCGTGGACTCAACGCCAACCAGATGATGATCACGGAGTTCACCAACAATCACAAGATGGATGCCAAGATCATTGGGGAGACCATCTTCAAGCTTCAAGAGAAAATCGAGCACCTCCAAGCCCAGATCTTTGACCTGCAAAACCAAAACCGTGAGTATGAATATAGATTCAAGAGGATGAGTTTGGCTGCAGATTTGAGGATCCCGGAGACTCGATCATCCTTCTATGATGGTGAGCCTATGCCTTGGAAGATGGACGACAAGCCTACATCATCAACAACTCTTTCTTCACCACCTCCGAGGACATAATCACATGGGTATGGGCACT
The DNA here is from genome assembly GCF_002162155.2 of Triticum dicoccoides. NCBI lineage: Eukaryota > Viridiplantae > Streptophyta > Magnoliopsida > Poales > Poaceae > Triticum > Triticum dicoccoides. Next base: position 470,230,216 of record NC_041385.1, read on the forward strand.
CCCCTTGGCAACTGCCAAGCTTGGGGGAGGTGCCCCGGTATCGTATCACCATCACACTCCTATCTTTACCATTTTATTTAGTTCGATCCTTTTAGTAATATCTTGATCTAGTAGAGTGAAGTTTTGGTATGAAGTAGTTTTGAGTTTTGCTTTGTGATCTCTTTATGTAATCGAGTCCGTGAGCTATATAATAAAGATTAGTGTTGAGTTAAGGGCTTTTCTATCTTGCTATGATCTTGAGAAAATAGAAAGAATAAAAAGAAATAAAAGAGTTCATATTGATCTTACGGATAGTAATGACTTCACATATAAAGCGTATGAGGCATAAAAGTTGTTGAGAGTTGACAAAAGTAGTCTTGGTCATCATTGCAATTAATAGGAAGTAATAAAGAAAGAGAGGTTTTCGCATATAAATATACTATTTTGGACATCTTTTATGATTGTGAGCACTCATTAAGTATGACATGCTAAAAAGTTGATGTTGGACAAGGAAGACAACGTAATGGGTTATGTTTTCTCACATCTCAGTTAAAGTATATTGTCATGGATCTTTCAAACATGTTGAGCTTGCCTTTCCCCCTCATGCTAGCCAAAAATTCCTTGCACCAAGTAGAGATACTACTTGTGCTTCCAAATATCCCTAAACCCAGTTTTGCCATGAGAGTCCAGCATACCTACCTATGGATTGAGTAAGATCCTTCAAGTAAGTTGTCATGTTGCAAGCAATAAAAATTGCTCTCTAAATATGTATGACTTATTAGTGCGGAGAAAATAAGCTTTACGATCGTGTGATATGGAAGTAATAAAAGCGACGGATTGCATAATAAAGGTTCATATCACAAGTGGCAATATAAAGTGACGTTCTTTTGCATTAAGATTTTGTGCATCCAACCCTAAAAGCACATGACAACCTCTGCTTCCCTCTGCGAAGGGCCTATCTTTTACTTTATGTCATTTACTTTATGCAAGAGTCAAGGTGATCTTCACCTTTCCCTTTTTCATTTTTCCTTTGGCAAGCACCTCATGTTGGAACGATCCTGATACATATATCCAATTGGATGTAAGTTAGCATGAACTATTATTGTTGACATCACCCAAAGGAGAATATGTTGGGAGGCAACACAATAAGCCCCTATCTTTCTCATTGTCCGATTGAAACTCCATAACCATAAGTATTGCGTGAGTGTTAGCAATTGTAGAAGACTATATGATAGTTGAGTATGTGGACTTGCTGAAAAGCTCTATTGTTGACTCTTTCTGATGTTATGATAAATTGCAATTGCTTCAATGACTAAGATTTTAATTTGTTAGCTCCCAATGAAGTTTATGATCCATACTTGACATTGTGAATAGATTGTTACTTGAGCATAAGAAATCATATGACAAAACCCTTCTATGTTGCTGTTATAAGAATGATCATGATACCCTCATGTCCGTATTTTATTTTTATTGACACCTCTATCTCTAAACATGTGGACATATTTTTCGATCTCGGCTTCCGCTTGAGGACAAGCGAGGTCTAAGCTTGGGGGAGTTGATACGTCCATTTTGCATCATGCTTTTATATCGATATTTATTGCATTATGGGCTGTTATTACACGTTATGTCACAATACTTAAGGCTACTCTCTCTTATTTTACAAGGTTTACCATGAAGAGGGAGAATGCCGGCAGCTAGGATTCTGGCTGGAAAAGGAGCAAATGTTGGAAACCTATTCTGCACAGCTCCAAAAATCCTGAAACTCCACAGAAGTTATTTTTTGAATTAATAAGAATGAATGAGCAAAGAAAATACCAGAGGGGGCCCACACCCTGGCCAGGAGGGTGGGGGGCGCACCCCCTGTCTCCTGGGCCCCCTGTTGGCCCTCCGGTGCCCATCTTCTGCTATATGAAGGCTTTTACCCTGGAAAAAATCATAAGCAAGCTTACGGGACGAAACTGCGCCGCCACGAGGCGGAACCTTGGCAGAACCAATCTAGGGCTTCAGCGGAGCTGTTCTGTCGGGGAAACTTCCCTCCGGGAGGGGGAAATCATCACCATCGTCATCACCAATGATCCTCTCATCGGGAGGGGGTGAATCTCCATCAACATCTTCACCAGCACCATCTCCTCTCAAAACCCTAGTTCATCTCTTGTATCCAATCTTGTATCAAAACCACAAATTGGTACCTGTGGGTTCCTAGTAGTGTTGATTACTCCTTGTAGTTGATGCTAATTGGTTTACTTGCTGGAAGATCATATGTTTAGATCCTTAATGCATATTAATACTCCTCTGATCATGAACATGAATATGCTTTGTGAGTAGTTACGTTTGTTCCTGAGGACATGGGTGAAGTCTTGCTATTAGTAGTCATGTGAATTTGGTATTCGTTTGATATTTTGATGAGATGTATGTTGTCTCTCCTCTAGTGGTGGTATGTGAACATCGACTACATCACACTTCACCATATTTGGGCCTAAAGGAAGGCATTGGGAAGTAATAAGTAGATGATGGGTTGCTAGAGTGATAGAAGCTTAAACGCTAGTTTATGCGTTGCTTCGTAAGGGGCTGATTTGGATCCACTAGTTTCATGCTATGTTTAGGTTTACCTTAATACTTCTTTTGTAGTTGCGGATGCTTGCAATAGGGGTTAATCATAAGTGGGATGCTTGTCCAAGAAAGGGCAGTACCCAAGCACCGGTCCACCCACATATGAAATTATCAAAGTACCGAACGCGAATCATATGAGCGTGATGAAAACTAGCTTGACGATAATTCCCATGTGTCCTCGGGAGTGCTTTTCTCATTATAAGAAATTGTCCAGGCTTGTCCTTTGCTACATAAAGGATTGGGCCACCTTGCTGCACTTTAGTTACTTTCATTGCTTGTTACCTGTTACAAATTATCTTATCATAAAACTATCTGTTACCTACAATTTCAGTGCTTGCAGAGAATACCTTACAGAAAACCGCTTGTCATTTCCTTCTGCTCCTCGTTGGGTTTGACACTCTTACTTATCGAAAGGACTACGATAGATCCCCTATACTTGTGGGTCATCAGTGAGATCCCTAAAGAATCCGTCAGGTATTGGAGAACCTGACATCCAATGCAAGCATGTAGCGATGGACGTGCTCGTCCTCCTCCCTGACATGGTAACGTACCACCTCTGCGGGGGATGCCAGCCTCCGCACCGAATGTGGCCCACACACCCACCACCAAAGAAGCTCCGGGTCGATGACGGGACCCGGGTTCCTCACCAAGCTACGCGCCCCTGAAGGTAGCACCTCCTAGGGCCAGCTAAGCAGAGCCCGTTCTCGAACATGGTGCCTCTGAAGTAGGACGTCGTCTCGAACGGGTCGATGACTAGGATGCGGGCCTGGCATCGTACGTCGAGAACAAATTCGATCTATGCAAATTTAACATTTCTTAAATGCTTGATTGTGATTTTTGCAATTCTTTTTCACTTGATTTTGCAAATGCATGACAAACTTTTGCAAATACAACTTTAAGCTATATAGTAACATTAAAATATTATTAATACATGGTCAACTTTTTCTATGCAACTTTTTTTATAAGTATAAAAAACTAGTGAATTTTTTT
>NC_041385.1:470234089-470297949 GCF_002162155.2 Triticum dicoccoides
AAAAAATTCATGCACGCATACATTGTAAATTCCACCTTTCATCTATATACATACATTGTATAAAAAAACTAGCGAAAAAACTAAAATATCTAAAACATCTAAATATACATCTAAAATTAACATTCATATGCATACATTGTATAAAAAACTAGTGAGAAAAAAAATGCCGCGGAGGGGAGGCGTGAGCTCACAGCGGGCGGCGGGCGGCGGGCGCGGGCGGCGACGACACGTGTTGGGGCAGGCACGTGGAGCGGCGAGGAGCTCAAGGATGGCGCGTGGGCAACGTCGGGGCTCGGGGAGGAGGGCGCGTTCGGCGTTGGGGGTCGGGGAGGAGGCGTCGGCGTCGGGGGAGAGGCGGGACGACGGCGAGCGACAACCTGGTGGCGTCAGGTTCGGCGTCGACGATGGGAAGGGCGAGGGTGGAGGGGAAAATTCGTAAGTGCTGCTTATATACGAGGCACCTCTAGTCCCGGTTGGAGCCACCAACCGGGACTAAAGGGTGAAATTTTGCCAGGCCAAGCGACAAGAAGCCAGACATTTAGTCCCAGTTGGTGGCTCCAGCCGCGACTAAAGGCCCTCCTTTAGTCGCAGTTGGAGCCACCAACCGGGACTAAAGGTGGTGCGCTGCTAGGCGAGGGGCGCGGTGGATCTTTAGTCCCACCTCGCTAGTTGAGAGGGGCTCACACCGGTTTATAAGCCCCGTTGTGGCTACCGTGTCGAGCTCCTCTCTAAGCAGGCCTTTGTGGGCCTATTGATTCTATGTTTCCCTGTGGGGCCTGCTGGGCCATACGGGCCTGCATCCTGGCGCAACTAGAGATTGGGTTTCTAGTCGTATGTAGGCCGTGGTGGCCCAGTACGCGGGCATTTGTTTTATATTTTCTAGTTTTTTTGTTTTCTCCTTTATTTATTTTCTTTTGTTTTTGAGTTGTCCTTTTGATTTATTTAGGGTTTTTGAGTGAATCTTTTTTGCTTTAGGTTAAAAAAATATAAAATTTATATTACTGCTAGTAGGTTTCAAATTTGGACGGTTTAAATTTGAATTATTTGAAATTTGTGTAAATCACTAGTTTGTGAATAACTTTATTTTAAAAATAGATTCTTTAGTGATTCTTTTTGTTGTTATTTAATATTAGTGTGTTTTATCATTATATACATTTTGTAAGTCTTAGGTTATTAAAAAAAATGAAATGCCTATTGTAATAGATGAGTTTTCGTCAGAAACTCTGATACTTCGAAAGAGACTGTCTAGTTTGTACACGAAGTGCATCCAGATTTTGCTGTAACCATGTCAACTTTTTTGCACATGCTATGTGGGTGAAATGATGATACCATGCCAACTTTCAACCTTTTCAGAGTTCATTTGTAGTGCTTTTTCATTTTTAGGGTCATTTGGCTTAAAAAAATCAGTAAATGCATGAAAAATAGCAAATAAAATCAGAAAGGGTTGAAAATTGATGACATGGCTTTGAATGGTGCATACTAAACGACAAAAATACTGGAGTTGAAATAAGTTTTAAAAAATGAACTGCCTTTATAACACATGAGTTTTCGTCTGAAACTCTAATACTTCGAAAGAGATTGTCCATTTTGTACACGAAGTGCATCCAGTTTTTGCCGTAACCCTCTCAACTTTTGAGCACATGCTATGTGGGTGAAATGATGATACCATGCCAACTTTCAACCTTTTCAGAGTTCATTTGTAGTTGTTTTCAATTTCAGGGTCATTTAGCTCAAAAAAAATCAGTGAATGAATGAAAAATAGCAAATGAAGTGAGAAAGGGTTGAATATTTGTTTGTACATAATATTTCTTCGCGTTTCAAATGCCAAAACACATAAGTACCCTAGCTATTACAAAGATTCCCTCTGGTTGGTCCGAAGTGGAACTTTCCAGATATATAAGTCTGAAAACTCATAGAGAAGAAAGTGATGAAAGTGAAGCCGGTCACATCCCAGAGTGGGATCTTTGGGTATAAAACTTTTTCTTCGCGTGTGTCCCTTTGCTCCATAACCATGGACAATCTTTATCATTTAACTGGATGCTCGGTCAACATTCACTGTGAAGGGAGCAATTTCCTGAAACCTTTCATAATCTTCTGACATGTGTGTCTTGTCCTCCACTCCCACGATGTTTCTTTTTCCTGAAAGAACTATGTGGCGCTTTGGCTCATCGTATGATGTATTCACTTCCTTATCTTTTCTTTTTCTTGGCTTGGTAGACATGTCCTTCACATAAAAAACATGCACCACATCATTGGCTAGGACGAATGGTTCGTCTGCGTACGCAAGATTGTTGAGATCCACTGTTGTCATTCCATACTGCGGGTCTTCTGTTACCCTGCCTCCTGTCAGATTGACCCATTTGCACCAAAACAAAGGGACCTTCAAATCACGTCCATAGTCAAGTTCCCATATCTCCTCTATGTAACCATAATATGTATCATTTGGCCTATTGGTGTTTGCTACATCAAAGCGGTCACCACTATTTTGATTGGTGCTCTTTTTATCTAGGCGGATCGTGTAAAATGTATTCCCATTTATCTCATACCCTTTGAAAGTCAATATATTCGAAGATGGTTACTTGGACAACAAGTACAACTCATCTTCAACAACGTCGTCATGCATGAGACATGTCTGCAACCAACCGGCGAAAGTCCCCGTTTGTTCACCTGTAATCTAGTCATCAGACTGCTCCGGGTGTTTGGAGCATAGAATATTCTTGTGTTCCTCGATATACATAGGCGCCAAGGAGGAATTTTGTAGAACTGTGTAGTGTGCTTGAGTTAGAGAGTGCCCGTCCATACATATTATTTCTTTTGGTCCTAGCGTGCCTTTTCCACCTCGTTTACCCTCATGCCGCGATTCAAGAACACCAATCGTCTTAAGGTCAGGAATAAAGTCAACACAAAACTCAATGACCTCCTCATTTTCATGGCCCTTGGAGATGCTTCCTTCTGGCCTATCACAGTTATGAACATATTTCTTTAAGACTCCCATGAACCCCTCAAAGGCGAACATATTGTGTAGAAATACAGAACCCAGAATGGCAATCTCTTCGACCAGGTGAACTAGGACGTGCGTCATGATATTGAAGAAGGATGGTGGGAATACCAACTCAAAACTGACAAGACATTACACCAAATCATTCTCTAACCTTGGTATGATTTATGGATTGATTACCTTCTAAGAGATTGCATTGAGGAATGCACATAGCTTCACAATGGCTAATCAAACGTTTTCTGGTAGAAGCCCCCTCGATGCAACCGAAAGCAGTTGCGTCATAATCACGTGGCAGTCATGAGACTTTAGGTTCTGGAACTTTTTCTCTACCATATTTATTATTCCCTTTATATTCCATGAGAAGCCAGACGGGACCTTCATACTGAGCAGGCATTCTAAGCAGATTTCCTTCTCTTCTTTGGTAAGAGCATAGCTGGCATGACCCTGTGATACGTCTCCAACGTATCTACTTTTCCAAACACTTTTGCCCTTGTTTTGGAATCTAACTTGCATGATTTGAATGGAACTAACCCGGACTGATGTTGTTTTCAGCAGAATTGCCATGGTGTTATTTTTGTGCAGAAGTAAAAGTTCTTGGAATGATCTGAAACTTCACGGAGACACGTTTAGGAATTAATACAAAATATTGGCGAAAGAACCAACAGAAGGGGGTCCACACCCTAGCCACGAGGGTGGGAGGCGCCTCCCCCTAAGGAGCGCCCCATGCCTCATGGGCCCCTGGACCTCCACCAACCTCAACTCCAACTCCATATATTCACGTTCGGGGAGAAAAAAGTCAGGGAGAAGGATTCATCGTGTTTTACGACACGGAGCCACCGCCAAGCCCTATTCTTCCTCGAGAGGGCTAATCTGGATTCCGTTCGGTGCTCCAGAGAGGGAAATCCGTCGCCATCGTCATCATCAACCATCCTCCATCACCAATTTCATGATGCTCACCGTCGTGCATGAGTAATCCCATCGTAGGCTTGCTGGATGGTGATGGGTTGGATGAGATTTACCATGTAATCTAGTTAGGTTTGTTAGGGTTTGATACCTAGTATCCATTATGTTCTAAGATTGATATTGCTATGACTTTGCCATGCTTAATGCTTGTCGCTAGGGACCGAGTGCCATGATTTGAGATCTAAACCTATTATATTTTCATGAATATATGACTGTTCTTGATCCTATCTTGCAAGTTATAGTCACCTACTACGTGTTATGGTTTGGCAAACCTCGGAGTGACAATAGTCGGGACACTTCCCGGTGATGGCCGTAGTTTGAGGAGTTCATGTATTCACTAAGTGCTAATGCTTTGGTCCGGTTCTCTATTAAAAGGAGGCCTTAATATCCCTTAATTTCCAATAGGACCCCGCTGCCATGGGAGGGTAGGACAAAATATGTCATGCAACTTCTTTTCCATAAGCACGTATGACTATATTCGGAATACATGCCTATATTACATTGATGAACTGGAGCTAGTTCTGTGTCACCCTATGTTATAACCGTTGCATGATGGATTACATCCGACATAATTATTCATCATTGATCCATTGCCTACGAGCTTTTCACATATTGATCTTTTCTTAGTTACTTCTCTGTTGGCACTGTTACGATTGCTACAAAACTGCTACTATTACTTTTGCCACCGTTACCGTTACTCCCATACTACTTTGCTACTAAATACTTTGCTGTAGATATTAAGTCTTTCAGGTGTGGTTTAATTGACAACTCAGCTGCTAATACATGAGAATATTCTTTGGCTCCCCTTGTGTCGAATCAATAAATTTGGGTTGAATACTCTACCCTCGAAAACAGTTGCGACCCCCTATACTTGTGGGTTATCAAGACCTTTTTCTGGCACCGTTGCCGGGGAGCATAGCTCTATTCTCTGAGTCACCTGGGATTTATATCTGTTGATCACTTTGAGGAATTTGAAAGATCAAATAACCAAGAATTTTCCCTCAACTACGAGGGGAGGTAAGGAACTGCCATCTAGCTCTGCACTTGATTCACCTTCCGTTTCAAGTAAAATTGCAACACCTACACCTGCTATTGATTCTGATATGTCGCATGTTATTCATGATGCCACTTCTGCTATGCATGATGCTTATGATGATACTACTTCTCTTCTTGATAATAATATGCCACTATAATGAAAGTGATGATAAAGATTCTCCCCCTAGATATGAATTGAGTGTTGTACCTGAGGGTTATGTTATGGATGAAGAAACTGCTAGAGACTTTCTTGCTTGCAATGATAGATATGATCTTAAGAAATTGTTAGCTAAGTTGAAAGAAAAGTCTTTGAATGATAGAATGAAATATGACCCTGCTTTTGCTACTTCACCTATCTGTGTTACTGATAAGGATTATGAATTCTCTGTCGATCCTGAGTTAATTACTTTGGTTGAATCTGATCCTTTCTGTGCTTATGAATCTGAAACTGTTGTGGCACATCTTACTAAATTGAATGATATAGCCACCCTATTCACTCATGAGGAAAAAACTCACTATTATTATATTCTTAAATTGTTTCCTTTCTCATTAAAGGGTGCTGCTAAGATGTGGTTTAATTCTCTTGCTTCTGGTTGTGCGGGTAGTCCCCGGGATATGATTTATTACTTCTCTGCAAAATATCTTCCCGCTTATAAGAAACAAGCTGCCTTAAGGGAAATATTTAATTTTGTGCAAATTGAAGAAGAGAGTCTCCCACAAGCTTGGGGGAGGCTTCTCCGATTACTTAATGCTTTGCCTGATCATCCTCTCAAGAAAAATGAAATACTTGATATCTTTTATAATGGACTAACCGATGCTTCCAAAGACCACCTGGATAGTTGTGCTGGTTTTGTTTTCAGAGAAAGAACTATTGAGCAAGATGAATTGCTATTAAATAATATATTGAGTAATGATAATGATTTGACACTTCCTGAACCAACTCCTAAGCCATCTCTGAAGAAAAGGGGTATTCTATTTCTCAGTCCTGAAGATATGCAAGAGGCAAAGAAGTCTATGAAAGAAAAAGGTATTAAAGCTGAAGATGTTAAGAATTTACCGCCTATTGAAGAGATACATGATCTTGATAACCCGACACAGGTAGTAAAGATAAATTCTCTTCATAGATTTGATAAGGGTGAAATCCCATCTACTAAGTTTGCTAGTCAATGCCTGGATGAGTTTGACAACTTTATTGTTAAACAAGCAAACTTCAATGATTATTTTGGTAGACAATTGAAACACAATGCTTATATGGTTGAACACTTGAGTGATTATATATCTAGAGTTAAACGTGATCTTAAGCTTATTAGTAAACATGCTTCCATGATCACTACTCAAGTAGAACAAGTACTTAAGGCACAAGATGATTTGCTCAATGAGTTCAATAATAAGAACAATGATAATGCTGTTAGAGTTATGACTAGAGGTGGTAAAATGACCTAGGAACCTTTGTATCCTGAGGGCCATCCTAAGAGAGTTGAGCAAGACTCTCAGAGAACTAATACTAATACACCTAGTCCTTCTACGAAAAAGAAAAATAATAAGGATAGGACTTTGCATGCTCCTAGTGAACCTGTTATAGACACCCAACAATATTTCTATTTCTGATGCTGAAACACAGTCTGGTGATGAACATGAACCTAGTGATAATGTTAATAATTATGTTCATGTTGATGCTCAACCTAGCAATGATAATGATGTAGAGATTGAACCTGTTGTTGATCTTGATAATCCACAATCAAATAATTAATGTTATGATAAGAGAGACTTTGTTGCTAGGAAGCATGGTAAAGAAGAGAACCATGGGTTCAGAAACCCATGCCTTTTCCTCCTAAGCCATCCAGGAAAAAGGATGATGAGGATTTTGAGCGCTTTGCTGAAATGATTAGACCTATCTTTTTGCATATGCGTTTGACTGATATGCTTAAAATGAATCCCTATGCTAAGTATAAGAAAGATATTGTTACAAATAAAAGAAAGATACCGGAAGCTAAAATTTCCACCATGTTTTCTAATTATAATTTTAAGGCTGGAATACCAAAGAAACTAGGAGATCCAGGAGTACCAACTATACCATGGTCCATTAAAAGAAACTATGTTAAAACTACTTTATGCGATCTTGGAGCCGGTGTTAGTGTTATGCATTTCTCTTTGTATCGTAGACTTGATTTGAATAAGATTACACCTACTGAAATCTCCTTGCAAATGGCCGATAAATCAACTGCTATACCCATCATTATTTGTGAGGATGTGCCTGTTGTGGTTGCAAATGTTACTATTTTAGTGGACTTTGTTATTCTTGATATTCCCGAGGACGACAGTATGTCGATCATCCTTGGTAGACCCTTTTTGAATACTGCAGGGGCTGTTATTGATTGCAACAAAGGAAATGTTACTCTTCATGTTAATGGTAATGAGCATACGATACACTTTCCGAAGAAACAACCTCAAGTTCATAGTATCAATTCTATTGGAAAAATTTCAACTATTACTATTGGAGGTTTTGAATTCCCTCTTCCTACTGTCAAAAATAAATATGATATTCTTATTGTTGGGGACATGCATATCCCCATTGAGGTAATATAGTGTTATTTGAAAATTCTCCGGTTTCATGTTATTCGAAAGAAGTTTGTTAACAAGACTTGATCAACCTTGTTAGTGGATTCCTTTTGATGAGCATGAGATGGATGAAGTTAGAAGGCACAACTCTCTGTACCCTCCTCTTACTTTTTGTTATTTAGTTTAAATAAAGCAAAAATAGTATTTTCTGTCTGTTTTTTGAATTATCTGTGTAATAAAAAAATACCCCGAAAATAAAAGTTCTCCAAATGCCCTAAAAATTGAGTATGATTTTTTGTAGAACATTTGAGAATTTCTGGCACTTAAAACACACCAGGGGGACCCACCATTTGGTAACGAGGGTGGAGGGCGCACCCTACCCCCCTGGGCGCATCCTCCTGCCTCGTGGGCCCCACGTGACCCCCCTCCACTTATTCCAGCACCCACACACTTCGTCTTCCTCTAGAAAAAATCATCCCGTAGCTCAAACTCGTGTTCTTGCTGGTTTTGCTGCCATTATCGATCTCCTTGCTCAAAGCTCCATTTACAAAACTACTTTGGGGGATTGTTCTTCGGTATGTGACTCCTCTAATGGTTCAATTAGTTTTTGTTCTAGTGCTTTATTTATTGCAAACAAATTCTGCTGAGGTGACCCTGTTCTTGAGCTTGCATGTCAAATTTATATGGTCCAGAGTAGTTTTAATGCATGATATAGCCTCTAGGCACTTGTGGGAGTAGTTGCTATCAATCTTGTTGAGTTTGGTTCACTTTTATTTTGAGTCACTAAAAATTTCAAAAAAAATTCACAGGAAGAAAATGTTGAAGAGATTGTTGGGAGGTTCCTCGAGCCGAAGCTCAAAGGAAAAGCAGAATGAAGAGAATAAAAAGCCCAAGTACAACCTTCCTCGCACCGCGGAGGTCCAACCGTATGAATGGCCATGTGATGCATTCTTGAGGGCCGCTGGAATTTATGAGGATTTCTATTACTTGGCTCAGAATTCAGGCATCACCGACTTCCTCCACGACCAGTGTGAACAGTATCTCCTACTCACTAATATTTTCGTGCAAAACTTCCATTTCCATGCTAGGAGATCACCACCTTCGTGGGATTTTTATTTATATGATGAGTTTAAGGAGATGTCACTCTATGATTTTTGTGTGGTTTGCAAGTTGCCCTTTGAGGGCAGCATCGAGGAACGAGATCCTAGTTATGATGAATTTATTGATAAAATTGTTGTAGGGGAAACTAGAAAAGTGTCAGATGCAAGAATTACTGGTGTACATTTTTCTGTTCTACGTTACTATGCAATATTTGCTAGTAGATGTTTAATTGGTCGCGGGAACAGTGTGGGCCTCAGTGCTCCTGACCTTGCTATTTTGCGCCATGCTTTACTTCGTGGTAGAACTTTCAGTTTAGGCGCTATGGTTGCTAAATGGTTGAGTCTCAACTGTACAAAGGGCCCCATTTTTGGAGGTATCTTTGCTTCAGGTCTTGCTAAATACTTTGAGAAACCTATTAGGCATTACGAGAAAGAGGAAAAGGTGTTGCCCACTATTTTCTTAGACTATAAAAGTATGGTAGCACATGATTTTATTGTTAATGATAAGGAGAAGAGACTTATTTGTAACCTAGTATTTAGTAAAACCATTTGTTAGACTATTACCTTGCCTGCACCTTCTTTGTTTAACATACATTCAGGCACGTACCTCATCCTGCCTGATGACATTTATGCATACTGGGAGCGGACACGATCACCAGAGCCTAAGCCTGAGCCATCTCCTAATCCATATCAGGAGTCTATTTATCAGTGGAATCCGCAGGAGCTCGCTAACCAGTGGCACCCCGAGGATCCTTCTCAGTACACCGGAGAGGACCACTTTGATCCATGGGCATAGACCAACTTAGGCCAAAAGCCTAAGCTTGGGGGAGTACGTATTTCTCACCGACATTACATTCATGTTCACACACTCATTCTAGTTGTCGGTGTTCATACTTTTTTATTGTATTATCCATGCTAGTTTATTTTCTTTTCTTGCTTTCTTCTTGTGTGTTTGCAAAACTTTGAGAAAACCAAACAAAATAGTTGTAGCTTTTAGCTAGTTTACTTTCCATGCTTGTAGTGGTAGTATTAAAGAAAACCCAAAAAGATTTCTCGTTCTTCTTTTTCTTGTTGGGAGCTTTCCCATGTAAATAGTTTTTCTTGTCCTTTTAAATTCTTTTCTTTTCTTTGGGGGTCGAGAGGAGAAGACCACGATGAAAATGATGAGTGACTCTCATATGCAATATTGTTGATCTAACAAAGAGCCCATATTACCTTGTCTTCTCCTTTGAATTAAAATGTTTGCAGATTCCAGCTTAGTCCAATGCACATGCACTATTACTATTATCACCACCGTTTGGTCATGCAAGTGAAAGGCAATAATGACGATATATGATGAAATGATTGAGATGAGGAAAAGCTGGTATGAACTCGACCTATCTTGTTTTTGTAAATATGATTAGTTCATCATTCCCGATTCAGCCTATTATGAATGAAACATGTTTGCAATGACAACTAGAGATTATAGTTACTCATGCCATGCTTAATTAGCTAGGAGTTTATAATGGTTTATATTGTGTCCAACATGCTATTAAAATGGTTGTGATGTGGTATGATAGGGTGGTATCCTCCTTTGAATGATTCGATTAGCTTGACTTGGCACATGTTCACGCATGTAGTTGAAACAAAATCAACATAGCCTCCACGATATTTATGTTCATGGTGGTTTATATCCTACAAATTCTTGCACTCATTGTTGGTTAATCTTAATGCATGTTCATGAATGTTGTCGCTCTCTAGTTGGTCGCTTCCCAGTCTCTTTCTAGCCTTCACTTGTACTAAGTGGGAATACTGCTTGTGCATCCACTTCCATAAACCCCAAAGTTGTTCCATATGAGTCCACCATACCTACCTATATGCGGTATTTACCTGCCGTTCCAAGTAAATTTATATGTGCCAAACTCTAAACCTTCAAATGAAATTCTATTTTGTATGCTCGAATAGCTCATGTATCAACTAGGGCTGTCTATATCTTCCATGCTAGGTGGGTTATTCTCCCGATGAGTGGACTCCGCTCATCATTCACGAGAAAATGGCCGGTAACCGAGATGCCCAGTCCCATTCTCAAATCAAATCAAATTAATTGCAAACAAAACTCCCCCAAGATTGTTGTTAGTTGGACGGTACCCGTTGTTTCAGACCAGCCGTGGAATATGCTCGTTGGTGGTGGGGGAGTATAAACTTTACCATTCTGTTTGGGAACCGCCTATAATGTATGTAGCATGGAAGATATCGAGATCTCTTAGTTGTTATGTTGACAATGAAAGTATGCCGCTCAAATATTATTTATCTCTGTTTCAAAACTTGAGCTCTGGCACCTCTGCAAATCCCTGCTTCCCTCTGCGAAGGGCCTATATATTTACTTTTATGTTGAGTCATCACCTTCTTATAAAAAAGCACCAGTTGGAGAGCACCACTGTCATTTGCATGCATTGTTATTAATTTACATTGAGTATGACTATGACTGGATCTCTTTTGCCATGAATTACAATGTCTAGTTAGTCGTTGATCTTCAGGGGTGCTCTGCATCTATGTTTTGCGGTCTCAGAAAGGGCTAGCGAGTTACCATCTTGTTATATTGTATCATGATTGTTTTGAGAAACTGTTGTCATCCAAGATTTATTATTATTGCTCGCTAGTTGATTATGCCATTGATATGAGTAAACATGAGACCTAAATATTATTGTGAATATGGTTAGTTCACAATCTTTGCTGAAAATTTGAATGCTGGCTTTACATATTTGCAACAACAAGATCAAACAGAGTTTGTAAAAGTTTTTCTTTATCACTTTTAGTTTGTCAACTGAATTGCTTGACGACAAGCAAAGGTTTAAGCTTGGGGGAGTTGATACGTCCCCAACGTATCTACTTTGCCAAACACTTTTGCCCTTGTTTTCGACTCTAACTTGCATGATTTGAATGGAAGTAACCCGGACTGACGCTGTTTTCAGCAGAAATGCCATGGTATTATTTTTGTATAGAAATAATAGTTCTCAGAATGACCTGAAACTTCACGGAGACACGTTTTGGAATTAATAAAAAATATTGGCGAAAGAATCAAAAGAAGGGGGTCCACGCCCTAGCCATGAGGGTGGGGGGCACCCCCCTAGGGCGCGCCCCCTACCTCGTGCCCCCTGGACCTCCACTGACCTCAACTCCAACTCCATATATTCACATTCGGGGAGAAAAAAATCAGGGAGAAGGATTCATCGCGTTTTACGATATGGAGCCACTGCCAAGCCCTGTTCTTCCCCGGAGGGCTGATCTCGAGTCTGTTCGGGGCTCCGGAGAGGGAAATCCGTCGCCATCGTCATCATCAACCATCCTCCATCACCAATTTCATGATGCTCACTGCCATGCATGAGTAATTCCATCGTAGGCTTGCTGGACGATGATGGGTTGGATGAGATTTACCATGTAATCGAGTTAGTTTTGTTAGGGTTTGGTACCTAGTATCCATTATGTTCTAAGATTGATGTTTCTATGACTTTGCCATGCTTAATGCTTGTCACTAGGGCCCGAGTGCCATGATTTCAGATCTGAACCTATTATGTTTTCATGAATATATGAGTGTTCTTGATCCTTCCTTGCAAGTTATAGTCACCTACTATGTGTTATGATACGGCAAACCCTGGAGTGACAATAGTCGGGACAATTCCCGATGATGACCGTAGTTTGAAGAGTTCATGTATTCACTACGTGAAAATGCTTTGGTCTGGTTCCCTATTAAAAGGAGGCCTTAATATCCCTTAGTTTCCGATAGGACCCCGCTGCCACGGGAGGGTAGGTCAAAAGATGTCATGCAACTTCTTTTCCATAAGCACGTATGACTAAATTCGGAATACATTCCTACATTACATTGATGAACTAGAGCTAGTTCTGTGTCACCCTATGTTATAACTGTTGCATGATAAATTACATCCGACATAATTATCCATCATTGATCCATTGCCTACGAGCTTTTCACATATTGATCTTTGCTTAGTTACTTCTCTGTTGCCACTATTACGATTGCTACAAAACTGCTATTGTTACTTTTGCCACCATTACCGTTACTTCCATACTACTTTGCTACTAAATACTTTGGTGCAGATATTAAGTCTTTCAGGTGTTGTTGAATTGACAACTCAGCTGCTAATACTTGAGAATATTCTTTGGCTCCCCTTGTGTCGGATCAATAAATTTGGGTTGAATACTCTACCCTTGAAAACTGTTGCGATCCCCTATACTTGTGGGTTATCACCCTGATGTATGATGTCTTTTCCGTGCATACGTTGCTGGTCCTCCCATGCCTCTGGTGTATCTTTTGTCTTCCCATACACACCCAAGAAGCCTAGCATGTCCACACAAAGATTCTTCGTTACGTGCATCACGTTGATTGCTGAGCGGACTTCTAGGTCTTTCCAATAAGGTAGGTCCCAAAATATAGATTTCTTCTTCCACATGGGTGGGGGTCTGTCAGCGTCATTCAGAACAGATTGTCCACCAGGACCCTTTTGATAGATTACTTTTAAATCCTTGACCATATCAACTACATCATCACCAGTACGGTGGCGAGGCTTCTTCCGGTGATCTACTCACCTTTGAAATGCTTGCCTTTCTTTCTTACGGGATGTCTGCTCGAAAGAAATTGACGATGTCCCAGGTACACATTCTTCTTACATTTATCCAAATATATATTGTTGGTATCATCTAAAAAGTGCGTGCATGCGCGGTATCCCTTGTTTGTTTGTCCTGGAAGGTTATTGAGAGCAGGCCAAGTATTGATGGTCACAAACAGCAACGCATGTAGGTCAAATTCCTCCTGTCCGTGCTCATCCCACGCACGTACACCTTTTTCATTCCACAACTGTAAGAGTTCTTCAACTAATGGCCTTAGGTACACATCAATGTCATTGCTGGGTTACTTAGGGACTTGGATGAGCACTGGCATCATAATGAACTTCCGCTTCATGCACAAGCAAGGAGGAAGGTTATACATACATAGAGTCACAGGTCAGGTGCTACGATTGTTGCTCTGCTCCCAAAAAGGATTAATGCCATCTGTGCTTGGACCAAACCATACGTTCCTTGTGTCATCTGCAAAGTCCCGCACTTTCTCTCGATTTTTCTCCACCGTGACCCGTCAGCGGGTACTCTCAACTTCCCGTCTTTCTTACGGTCTTCTTTGTGCCATCGCATCAGCTCGACATGCTCTTTGTTTTGGAACAAACGTTTCAACCGTGGTATTATAGGAGCATACCACATCACCTTGACAGGAATCTTCTTCCTGGGGCGCTCGCCCTCAACATCACCAGGGTCATTGATAGGTCTCCAACGTATCTACAATTTTTGATTGTTCCATGCTGTTATATTATCATTCTTGGATGTTTTACAATCATTTTATAGCAACTCTATATCATTTTTTGGGACTAACCTATTGACCTAGTGGCCAGGGCCAATTTTTGTTTTTTTGCTTGTTTTTACTTCGAAGGAAATCAACACCAAACAGAGTCCAGATGCAGCGAAACTTTTTGGTGATTTTTTCTGGACCAGAAGACACCAAATGGGCCAAACAAGTACCAGAGGGGTGCCCCGAGGGGGCACAACCCACCTAGGCACGCCTGGGGGGTTATGCCCACCTCGGTGGCCTCCTGCACCGCCTCTTTGCTATATAAATATCCCAATATTCCAGAAACCCTAGGGGAGTCGAAGAAAATCAATTCCCGTCGCAAGTTCTAGAAACCATAGATCCAATCTAGACACCATCACAGAGGGTTTCATCATCCTCATTGGTGCCTCTCCGATGATCCGTGAGTAGTTCATTGTAGGCCTACGGGTCTGTGGTTAGTAGCTAGATGGCCTCCTCTCTCTCATTTGATTCTCAATACAAAGGTCTCTTGGAGATCTATTTGATGTAACTCTTTTTTGCGGTGTGTTTGTTGGGAACCGATGAACTTTGAGTTTATGATCAGATCTATGTTTTTATCCATGAAAATTATTTGAGTACTTTGATCTCTTATATGCATGATTACTTATAGACTCGTATTTCTTCTTTGAATCTTTGGTTTAGTTAGGCCAACTAGATCGATTTTTCTTGCCATCGGAAGAGGTGCTTTGCGATGGCTTCAATCTTACGGTGCTTGATCCCAGTGACACAAGGGGAACCGACACCTATGTATTGTTGCTATTAAGGATAACAAGATGGGGTCTATTTCTACATAAATAGATCTTGTCTACTTCATGTCATCGTTCTTATTGCATTACTCCGTTTTTCCATGAACTTAATACACTAGATGCATGCTGGATAGCGGTCGATGTGTGGAGTAATAGTAGTAGATGCAGGCAGGAGTCGGTCTACTAATCTTGGATGTGATGCCTATATAATGATCATGTCCTAGATATCGTCATGATTATTTGAAGTTCTATCAATTGCCCAACAGTAATTTGTTTACCCACCGTATGCTATTTTTCTCGAGAGAAGCCACTAGTGAAATCTACGGGCCCCGGGTCTCTTCTTTATTATATTTGCCTTCGAGATCTATTTTTATTTGCTTTTATTTTTCAGATCTATTAATCCAAAAACACAAAAATACCTTGCTGCAATTTTTATTTATTTATTTTATCTTGCGTTCCCGCGAGATCTATTTATCCAATCTACTACAATTTTACCTATATTTGTACCCGTGAGGGATTAACAACCCCTCTCTTACGTCGGGTTGCAAGTATTTGTTCTTTGTGTGCAGGAGATGTTTACGTGGTGGTGCGTGGTTCTCCTACTGGTTCGATAACCTTGGTCTCATCACTATGGGAAGTACCTACCGTAGCTATGTTGCATCATCCCTTCCTCTTTGGGAAAATACCGATCTAGTTCAAGCCGCATCAGTCATCGCGGCTGATCTTATAGCGCAATGCACCGCATGCCGAGCATGCATTCAAATCCTCGTACTCACCGCTGTAGAGGATACAGTCATTAGGGCACACATGTATCTTCTGCACCTCTAATCCTAGAGGGCAGACAACCTTCTTTGCTTCATACATACTGTCGGGTAATTTGTTGTCCTTCGGAAGCATCTTCTTTAACATTATCAACAACTTTTTAAATCCCTTGTCACATACAGCATTCTCTGCCTTCCATTGCAGTAATTCCAGTGTGGTGCCTAGCTTTTTCTTGTGATCTTCACAATTTGGGTACAATAATTTCTTGTGATCCTCTAACATGCGCTGCAACTTCATCCTTTCCTTTTCACTTGTGCAGTTTCTCTTTGCATCAGCAATGACCCGGCCAAGATCATCAGCGGGCTCATTTGATGCCTCTTCTTTAGCTTCTTCCCGCATTGCTGGCTCAGCTTCTTCCCCCATTTTTGTACCATTGTATTTAGGGAACCCATGGCCAGGATAGCTGTCGTCATCCTCTTCTTCTTCATTCTCTTCCATTAGGACCCCTGTTTCTTCGTGCTTGGTCCAACAGTTATAGCCGTACATGAAACCGGACTCAAACAGGTGGACATGAATGGTTTTGAGTTAGAGTAATTTCGATCATTCTTATAGTTAGCACATGGACAACACATAAAACCATCCGCCCGCTTGTTTGCCTTAGCCGCAAGTAGAAAAGTATGCACGCCCTTAATGAACTGGGGAGAGTGAAAGTGCAACTATCCCTGGGTGGTTTTGGTAATTCCTAACAACATATAGCTCATTGAGCTAATGCCACTTCAAGATAAATATTTCAGGAAAGCTCAACGATTGGCATGGCATGGATGAGAAAAGTGGATCCCTCAAAATGCTAAGGACAAAAGGATTGGCTCAAGCTCAAAGCACAAGACTCTACATGTTCTATTTTAGTGATCCAAGATCACATTGAGTCTATAGGAAAAGCCAATACTATCAAGGAGGGATGAGGTGTTACTTAATGGATTTCTTGCTCAAAGTGCTTAGTGATATGCTCCAAAGCCCTCAACTACTTTCTCACATCCACATATGACCTAAACCTAAAGTCCAACTCGGCCCCACCGATTCTTCCTATCCGGCGCCACCGAGTTCAGATGTCATAGCCACTGCCACAAACCCTAGGCAAATCGGTCTCACCAATAGGATCTCGGTCTCACCGAGATGGGATTGTAATCTCTCTGTTTCCCTTCGTAATGTTTCGGTCCAACCGAGATGAGCGATCGGTCCCACTGAGACTGTAATGCAAACTCTCTGTTTCCCTTTCGTACCATTTCGGTCTCACCGAGATGAGCGAAGCGGTCCCAACGAGTTTGCCTGACCTGCTCTCTGGTTAGCTTATTACCAAAATTGGTCTCACCGAGTTTGTGTAATCGGTCTCATCGAGATTACGTTATGCCCTAACCCTAACCATATCGGTCCTACGGAGTTGCATGTCGGTCCCATCGAAAATCCTAACGGTCACATTATTTGCTAAATCGGTCTGACCGAGTTTGACGATTCGGTCCCACCGAGATTGGCAAGTTGTGTGTAAAGGTTAGAATTTGTGTGGAGGCTATATATACCCCTCCACCCACTCTTCATTTTTGGAGAGAGACATCAGAATGTGCCTACACTTCCAACATAAATTTTCTGAGAGAGAACCACCTACACTTGTGTTGAGGTCAAGATATTCCATTCCTACCATATGAATCTTGATCTCTAGCCTTCCCCAAGTTGCTTTCCACTCAAATCTTCTTTCCACCAAATCCAAATCCTGTGAGAGAGAGTTGAGTGTTGGGGAGACTATCATTTGAAGCACAAGAGCAAGGAGTTCATCATCAAAACACCATTTGTTACTTCTTGGAGAGTGGTGTCTCCTAGATTGGCTAAGTGTCACTTGGGAGCCTCCGACAAGATTGTGGAGTTGAACCAAGGGGTTTGTAAGGGCAAGGAGATCGCCTACTTCATGAAGATCTACCCTAGTGAGGTAAGTCCTTCGTGGGCGACGGCCATGGTGGGATAGACAAGGTTGCTTCTTCGTGGACCCTTCGTGGGTGGAGCCCTTCGTGGACTCGCGCAGCCGTTATCCTTCGTGGGTTGAAGTCTCCATCAACATAGATGTACGATAGCACCACCTATCGGAACCACGACTCAAAAATCTCCATGTCTCCAAATTGCGTTTGCACTCTCCAAACCCTTCCCTTTACATTCTTGCAAGTTGTATGCTTTACTTTCCGCTGCTCATATACTCTTTGCATGCTTGCTTGAATCGTGTTAAGATTGCTTGACTTGTGCTAAGTTGCTAAAATCTGCCAAGAACTAAAATTGGGAAAAGGCAAGTTTTTTATTTGGTCAAGTAGTCTAATCACCCCCCTCTAGACATACTTTTGATCCTACAAGTGGTATCAGAGCTTTGGTCTCCATTTGCTTTGATTTCCATAGCTTTTGGTAGTCATAGCCTTGGTTTCACAACCTAGGAGAGTATGGCGTCTAGCGAGGGAAATTACCACCGTAGAGGTCCTTACTTTGATGGTACTAATTTTGCTAGTTGGAAGCATAAGATGAAAATGCATATTCTTGGACATAACCCCGCCGTTTGGGCTATTATGTGTATTGGCTTGCAAGGTGAATTCTTTGATGGGAGAAAACCGAACCGTCAAGCTACCATGGAAGAGTTGAAGATGCTGCAATACAACGCTCAAGCTTGTGATATCCTCTTCAACGGATTGTGCCCCGAAGAATTCAACGAAATCAATCGTCTTGAGAATGCAAAGGAAATTTGGGATACTTTGATTGACATGCACGAAGGTACCGACTCCGTCAAGGAATCCAAATTGGATGTGCTTCAAAGTCAACTTGACAAGTTCAGAATGAAGGATGGTGAAGGCGTCGCTGAAATGTACTCTAGGCTTGCTCTTATCACAAATGAGATTGCCGGCTTAGGAAGTGAAGAGATGACCAACAAATTCATCATCAAGAAGATCCTAAGAGCCTTGGATGGAAAATATGACACCGTGTGCACATTGATCCAAATGATGCCCAATTACAAAGATCTCAAGCCAACGGAAGTCATTGGAAGAATTTTTGCTCATGAGATGTCACTCAAGGATAAGGGGGAGCTCCACAACAAGTCAAGTGGTACTTACAAAGCCTCATGTGAAGCTCCCACATCATCAAGTGAGAAACAAACCTTCAATGAAGAATTGAGCCTAATGGTGAAGAACTTCAACAAGTTCTACAAGAGTAGAAGCAAGGAAAGAAGTTCCAAGTCAAGGTCCTACAATGACAAAAGATCTTCTAGTCGTGAGCGTAATTGCTACAATTGTGGAAGACCCGGACACTATTCCAATGAGTGTACGACACCCTACAAAAGAAGAGAAGAATCTCCAAAGAGAAGAAGTAGAAGAGAAGAATCACCATCAAGAGAGAGGAAGAGTAGAGATCATCGTTATGAACGAAGAACATCCCGGAGAAGCAAGGATTCGGAAAGGAAGGACAAATATCAAAGAGCTACACAAAACAAAGACATCAAGCTCATATTGGTGAATGGGTATCCGGCTCCGACTCCGACCGTCACTCCGAGAGAAGTTATCACTCCGACTCAGAACATACTGAAGATGAAGGTGTTGCCGGTCTAGCACTTGTGTCAACCAACTCCTACGACATATTTGATTCACAAAATGAAGGACTTGGAAGATGCTTCATGGCTAAAGGCCCAAAGGTATCACACCCCGAGTATGTTGATTTCAATAGTGATGAAGATGACTTGTTAGGTCATGATGATTTACTTGTTGACAACTCTAGTGATGAATACTATGATGAAACGTCAATTAATCATGCTAATCAAGATAAAACGAATGACAATGATAATGAGAAGATTGAGCTCCTAACTAAAGAACTAAACACTCTTACGTTAGCTCATGAAACTATGTTAGGAGATCATCGAGAACTTTTAAGGACTCATGAGAAGTTACGCTTTGAAAAGCTCAACCTTGAGCAAGAACATGAGTTTTTTAAAGCAATCAATGATGATCTCCGCAAGAAAAGTTCTTATTACATTGCCAAGCGTTTACTCTTATCTACTTACATGCCTCAAGTCAAGTCTAGTAACAAGAACAAGAAAGATTCTTCCTCTAGTAGTAACAATAATCATGCTAAATCCAATGTTGTTGCTTCTAGTAGTTCTCTTGATTCCACTAATGATTTTCTTAGCCAAGTTACACTTGAGCAAGAAAATAGCTTATTGAAGGGAATTATAGAGAAAGGTGTTTACAAGAGCCTTGCCGGGAGTAAGCAATTCGAGGAAATTGTACGCAAGCAAGGAAGGCACCAGAAGAACCAAGGTGTTGGTTTTGAACGAAAGTTCAATGCCAATGGAGTTCAGTGGGAAGAAGATCAATACCCCAAGACGAAGTTTGTTCCTTAACAAGAGGAGTATGATCCCACTTGTTTCAAAGGTACACAAGCTCAAGATGATCTTCCACCACAAGACTACAAGCAAAAAGGCAAGGATAAGCTTCAAGAGGAGATTGATGCATTTGAAGAATCTCCTAAGGCCTTGGTCAAGTGGGTTCCCAAGACTTCATCAAGTTCTACTCCATCAAGTAAAACTACAACTCCAAGGATTCCCATCAAGATGATGTGGATCCCAAAGAAGAAGAACTAGAGAGTTCTTGAGGGTGACTCCGCCAACATATTTCACTCTTATCATTTTGGCAAGGACAAGTGCAATCAACTTCCACATCTTGCACTAGTTCAAGGAGTCACAAACCCTCTTGTTGGTAAGACAAGGGACAAGGTAACCTAATGCTTTCATGGACATCATCTTGTGTGTGTGCATCACTCTATGTCTATGGATATTCTTTTTTGTTCCTTGTGGGACTAACCCGTGTAGGTATTGAAAGTGGAACTCACTCCAATGGACTGCTCCAAATGATCTACATCAACATTGAGCATCCACATCTTCAACATCTACATGAAGTCATCATCGACAAAACCCAAGGTTAGTTTATCCCTCTTAGGGGGATCTCACATCTAGGGGGAGCTTTACTCAAAGAATTGAGCCAAAGCAACTCTAATGGTGTGAACACAACAATACTTTAGGTAAAAGTGGTAACCCCACTTGTGCTTAAACGATGAGTATGACCTATGATCAAATGTTCTCATTTGACTCCTAAGTCAATATACTCATACATAGACGACCTAGTCATCGCCAATTGCTTGATAGATGCTAGAAATGGTTGTGCATGCTTTGCCACATATTTCATTTGCCATTTTATTGTGTGAGCATGCTAGTTGCATAATTTACTCATTCGAGGACATCCACGTGTAGCTTTGATTGTTTGGTTTCTTTTTCTTTTGCCAAGTGGATGGAAAAGAATGCCTAAGAACCTTCTCTAGCTATCTATGCTTTTCTTGTCTCAAACTCTATTCATGCTATACCACAAAGTTTGATCAAGTCAGATTTGAACCACTCTGTGTGAGGAGCACTCGGAGTCCCCGATTTGTCATAGAGTTAAACTTCCAAAACCTCTTTGTGCGTTTCGGTCTGACCGATTCATCCATTTCGGTCATACCGAGATCACTAAGTTGATCTAGGTTTTCAATCTCGGTGCAACCGATTTGAACTTTTCGGTCACACTGAGTTGCTGTAACTGCTTGCAGTAATGCATCTTGGTGCCACCGAGTTGTTCCACTCGGTCACACCGACAGGGTCAGGCTATATATACCCTCGGGCCAAAATTTGGAAATTTTTCCGAAACTCTTCGCCCGCGCACAGCCTGCTCTGCCTCTTCGGGTCTCCGGATCGTCCTCCTCGTCGCCAGCGACCACCAGCCACTGGACTCCGCCGCCGTCAACGGGATTCTACTCCGCCGTTGTCGCTGTAGCAAATCCATCGCAGCATTTAGGGTATGGATTTGAACTTTGTGTTATTCTTAACTCTGATTCCTAGCACATTGCATTGCCATGAATCTTGCCATGTTTGAAATCACTTTATCCAGCAAAATCACTCCGTAGATTTGTCTTGGATTGAAAATTAAGGGTTAGGTTTCCGCCGAACTCATCTCGGACCGACCGAGTTGTAGAAGTCGGTCTCACCGATCTGGCTCAGGCAAGTGCACATGTGATTTTAGGTGTGACCGAGAATTGCAAATCGGTGTGACCGAGTTCAATTCTTTGTGAAACCCTAGCAGTCTCGGTGCCACCAAACTGTGACTCGGTCTGACCGAGTTCACTAGTTTAGGTTCCAAAAGCTGCTTCGGTATCACCGAGTTTACAAATCGGTAGCTCCGAAATGCTTTCTGTGGAAAACTAAAACTAAGTTTTTGACTCAGTGTTTTGCAAAAACCTCTGTGCTTTGTGATGCTCATCTACTCTACCTCATCTACATCTATTCACAGGGTCTGCTGTCAGAGTTTGCATCATGTCAGATCAGAGTGACAGTCAGAACAAGTCTGAGGAGCAAGTTCACATGAGTGAGGGCACTAGTCCCTCTAGCAGGTATGATGAGGGTAGCAGGAGCACACCCAACAATTTGCCCAAGGCAGCCACCAGGGCCAGAAAGAAGAAGACGGCAGATTCTGAAGATGAGGACTATGTGGCTGTTGAGGATGAGGCCACTTCCAAAAAGAAGGTGCTGAAAAAGGAATATGACACAACTGCTACCACTAAGCCAGGAATGAAAACAAAGGTTCTTGCCAAGAGAGTTCCTATGTCAAAGGCCAGAGCATCCACTCAAGAGACTTTGGGATCTGAACCCAAAGAACAAGCTATGGCTGAAAAGAAAAGGAAAGAAAGGGTCGAGAAGACCATGGCCAGAGTTGTTGGAAAGCCCTCAATGGTGGAAGAAGAAGAGGAAGAGGATGCTGCACCAGCTCCTAAAGCTCAGAAGCTGATGGGAGATGCTATAAGATCAGGGGCTGCTCCATCTAAGCCTAAAGATGCTCCCAAGGCTGCTGCTCCTAAAGCCAAGTCTGCACCTAAGAGGAACACCAGAAACATTCCAGCTGAAGAGAAGAACAAGGCCCCAGTGCCTGAAGCTGCTGAAGAAGAAGATGATGATTCACTTGTCTTGAGAAAGCTGAAGCCCAAGATCCCAGACCATAATGATGCTCATCCAGTAGCAGAGGATATGAAACTCAGGAAGGATGCAGGTCTGAGACTCTGGAGACAGACTGATCCCTATGCTGTCATAAGAAGAACTGTTGTGGACTACACGTTCCACACTAAGGAACAACAGGATTTCTATGAGACAGTGTTGCTTGACAAGAAGCCCATAGTATGTGACATGAGATGGGTTGACTGGGATTATTTCATGAAGAATGAAGAGCATTATCCAGGAGTTTATGACAATTTCAAGTCTTGTGGAGTAGATGACTTTGTTGGCCAAAAGCTCACCAAATGGAATGACGAGCTCATTATGTAGTTTTACTCCACAACTCATTTCTACCCAGATGGGAAGATTGTCTAGATGTCAGAGGGTACTAGGTACCAATCCACAGTTGAGGAATGGCCTGAATTGATAAATGCTCCAAAGGAGAATGAGGATGACTTGGATGTCTATGGCAAGAAGAAGAAAGACCGCAACTCCATGGCTAGCATGTAGAGAGAGATCCCAGATGTTGCACTAGAGACACATAAGTTTGGATCTGTACATTATCTGTTGTCCGGATTGCCTACTATAAACTGGATCTTAAGGCACACTTTGCTGCCCAAGTCAGGTGATCACAAGATGATCAGAGGCCATGCAATCAACTTGCTACATATATTTGACGTGCCTCAGAAATTCAAAGTCATGAGCCTGATTGTGGAAACAATCAAAAGGACTACTGCTGATCAGAAGAGGAGTTGTGGGTATGCCCCACACATTCAGGAGCTTATAAACTCCAAGATCGGCACTGGCACATATTTTTTGTACAAGGAGCACCTGCCCATCTATCCTGATTTCGAGGACAACACCATAGTGATGGATGAAAATGAACCATCATCTGTGCAAGCACAAGAGAAGAAGGAGAAGGCAAGGGCTGAGAAGGCTGCAAAGATGCCAACTGCTGAAGAGGCATCTCAGATTTTCTTGAAGAGCAAGCAAGATCAGCTTGGCTACTTGATTGCCTCCACCTTGAGGATTGAGAAGGGCTTGGCCACCCTGACTCAAAACCAGGAGAGCTTGGAGAGAATCATAGAGTAGAAGTTTTATGCTCTTGATGTCAAAGTGACTGAGATCCAAACTGCAGTTGAGCAACTTCAGGAGGAAGTGGAGGAGAAGAAGGGCAAGTCTACTACAGATGCATTTGCTAGTGCCCAGAGGACAGAGATCTGCTGCAGTGCCTGTTGCATCATCTGCACCAGCAACAGCTTCAGTGCCTCCATCTCCAGCACCCACTCCACCAGCTCCAGCTTCATCGGCTGATGCTTTCGTCCTTGGAGCCATCTCTACACAATCACATGAAGACCAAGCCTGAGAGTCGTTTAGCACTATGCATTTTCTATGAACTTTTTGGTAACTTGTTGCCAAAGGGGGAGAAAAATGTATAGATCATAGGCTCCGAGAGAGAGTGTTGCTTTTGTTCTCTCTTGTTTTTGGTGGTTGAACTTCATTATTTGTGTGCTTGTTACTTTATGCCTTTTGTGAGACACTTTGGTGATCATGTGTTTGATCATATGCTATGCTACATTAATGCTTGTTGGATGATATTATCTCTTATATTCTCATATGATCATTCACTTTGCTTGGTGATGAGTGCATGTGTTTAATTATTATCATTTTGAGCGCTCCACCAAGATGTATGTGACATGTAAGAGTAACCCATGATCCTAACTCATTGTGCATTTGCAGTCCAAAGAAATTTTTAAATAATGCACAAATTTAGGGGGAGCTCTTACTTTTCACATACTTCTCAAAGCGACGATGTTTTTCAATCTTATTATCATTTGTCGAAGCTTTGATCTATATGTTGTCATCAATTACCAAAAGGGGGGAGATTGAAAGTGCAACTATCCCTGGGTGGTTTTGGTAATTCCTAACAACATATAGCTCATTGAGCTAATGCCACTTCAAGATAAATATTTCAGGAAAGCTCAATGATTCGCATGGCATGGATGAGAAAAGTGGATCCCTCAAAATGCTAAGGTCAAAAGGATTGGCTCAAGCTCAAAGCACAAGACTCTACATGTTCTATTTTAGTGATCCAAGATCACATTGAGTCTATAGGAAAAGCCAATACTATCAAGGAGGGATGAGGTGTTGCTTAATGGCTTTCTTGCTCAAAGTGCTTAGTGATATGCTCCAAAGCCCTCAACTACTTTCTCGCATCCACATATGACCTAAACCTAAAGTCTAACTCGGCCCCACCGATTCTTCCTATCCGGTGTCACCGAGTTCAGATGTCATAGCCAGTGCCACAAACCCTAGGCAAATCAGTCTCACCCATAGGGATCTCAGTCTCACCGAGATGGGATTGTAATCTCTCTATTTCCCTTCGTAACGTTTCGGTCCAACCGAGATGAGCGATCTGTCCCACCGAGACTGCAATGCAAACTCTCTGTTTCTCTTTCGTAACATTTCGGTCTCACCGAGATGAGTGAATCGGTCCCACCGAGTTTGCCTGACCAACTCTCTGGTTAGCTTATTACCAAAATCGGTCTCACCGAGTTTGTGTAATCAGTCTCACCGAGATTTCGTTATGCCATAACCCTAACCATATCAGTCCTACCGAGTTGCATGCCGGCCCCACCGAAAATCCTAACGGTCACATTATTTGCTAAATTGGTCCGACCGAGTTTGACGATTCGGTCCCACCGAGATTGGCAAGTTGTGTGTAATGGTTAGAATTTGTGTGGAGGCTATATATACCCCTCCACCAACTTTTCATTTGTGGAGAGAGCCATCAGAACGTGCCTACACTTCCAACATACATTTTCTGAGAGAGAACCACCTACACTTGTGTTGAGGTCAAGATATTCCATTCCTACCATATGAATCTTGATCTCTAGCCTTCCCCAAGTTGCTTTCCACTCAAATCTTCTTTCCACCAAATCCAAATCCTGTGAGAGAGAGTTCAGTGTTGGGGAGACTGTCATTTGAAGCAAAAGAGCAAGGAGTTTATCATCAACACACCATTTGTTACTTCTTGGAGATTGGTGTCTCCTAGATTGGCTAGGTGTCACTTGGGAGCCTCCGACAAGATTGTGGAGTTGAACCAAGGAGTTTGGAAGGGCATGGAGATCGCCTACTTCGTGAAGATCTACCCTAGTGAGGCAAGGCCTTCGTGGGCGACGACCATGGTGGGATAAACAAGGTTGCTTCTTCGTGGACCCTTCGTGGGTGGAGCCCTCCATGGACTCGCGCAGCTGTTACCCTTCGTGGGTTGAAGTCTCCATCAACGTGGATGTACGATAGCACCACCTATCGGAACCACGGCTCAAAAATCTCCGTGTCTCCAAATTGCGTTTGCACTCTCCAAACCCTTCCCTTTACATTCTTGCAAGTTGCATTCTTTACTTCCCTTATATACTCTTTGCATGCTGGCTTGAATCGTGTTAAGATTGCTTGACTTGTGCTAAGTTGCTAAAATCTGCCAAGAACTAAAATTGGGAAAGACAAGTTTTTTATTTGGTCAAGTAGTCTAATCACCCCCTCTAGACATACTTTCGATCCTACAGAGAGCATAGGTCATCGTACATCCACTGCCAGCTCATCTTCATTACACAACACCGAAAAGACCAAATTGATACAAGTTCATACATAAAGTTCATACACAATTATTCTCATAAAACAACATACAAACTGTCTAGCTAAAGCATTTAAATGCAACAACAAATGCAATCAAGATCGCAACTAAGGTAACAATTGATCCAACAACATAATTATATCAAGCCTCACTATCAATGGCATATTTTCTAATCTTTCTAATCTTCAAGTGCATTGCATCCATCTTGACCTTGTGATCATCGACGACATCGGCAACATACAACTCCAGTTTCATCTTCTCTTCTTCAATTCTTTTCAATTTTTCTTTCAAATACTCGTTTTCTTGTTCAAATAAATTTAACCTCTCGACAAGAGGTCGGTTGGAATTTCTGGTTCACATACCTCCTAGATAAAAGCATCCATGTCACGTTGATCGGCATAATTGTCATAAACACGAAATGAAACAAATAGTTATAAAAGAGAATATATACCACACCCGAATCATAAACCGGACGAGGGCCAGCGGAGACGGATATCACTACCATGCCACTATGTATAAAAAATAACATACAGGTAAGAAAATTATACAAGTAACTATATATCTAAATCACACAAACATGATTTTTTATAAAAAAAAGAACAAGAGGCTCATCAAGGTGGTGCCGGCGACGGGACGGTGCGGGCGATCGACGGTGGTTAGGACGGGGACGGGAAGGCACTAAGTAAACCACACCTACATATGCAAACTAAGAGTTAATTTGAGCTCAAATTGCATATAAATAAAATAAACTACCACATGTAATTACTCCCAAAGTAAAACCCACAAATCACTATACTTACAGAGCATTGCAAGAGCTAATCTAGCAATGAGAGATAAAAGGACAAAGTTGCTAACCTTTGTGATCACTTGGATGGATGGGGGCCTTCAAATTTTGACAAATTTTGGGCAAAATGAAGGATGAGCTCGAGCTTTGGGGAAGAACAGAGAGGAGAGGAAAGGGGAAGAACAGAGAGCTCGATCACAGGCTGGACGAAGGGTTTATATAGAAAAACCTTTAGTCCCGGTTCATGACACAAACCGGGAATAAATGTGAGCTTCTAGTATCGGTTCGTGCCACGAACCAGGACTAAAGGGACTGGTCGGCCCCCAGCCTGACACTAGCCTGCCACCACCCCTTTAGTCCCGATTCGTGTCACGAACCAATACTATAGGTTCAACACGAACCGGGACTACTGATGCCCGCCCCCCTAGCCGTTGGAACCGGTACTAATGGTCATATTAGTGCCGGTCCGTTTACAAACCGGGACTAATGTATCTCACGCTAAAGTAGTTTTTCTACTAGTGCTAGTTCCTTTACAATGCATTATATTCCAAGAGCTTGCTCACCTACAGAACAATTGTTGACCATCTTGTAGTCATGAAAGCTCTCCATAGTGTATAGTTCACTGCATGCTTCTATTGCACCGAGTTTAGCATTCAGTGCCTCCCATAGTTGCCTCCCGTTTTGTATATGCATGTACACATCACAAGACGGTCAAAAAGAACACTCAGAGCGTATCCCACGAAGATAATATTGACTTCCTAGAATTTTCTCCGAGCTTCATTGGAGACTCTATCTAGAATGCCAACACTAACATGGAAAACTTCCAGGGCAATAAGCTAGAGCGTGGACTTCACTTGCCACATCTTAAATTGCACACTGGTAAAGTTATCCCGCATTAGCATCAACGAAACCAACCATAGATAACTCAGGAAATTGCTTACAATTAGATTTTTAGATTGTTGAAAATTATACAATTTTGTGATTAATTCCATGAAATAATTCATGACTAAAACAATTATTATCATGTGTAACTCTAACATACTAGAAAACATAATAGAACCATCACCTATGCAACAACCACCATAATTAGAGACATGATCACATCACAACACACATACTGTTCGTTTGTAGATGAAGTAGGTGTGGCTGCTGCAGAAGCGACCTTGTTGACGGCTACGTTGGTGAAGACCGGTCGAAGTAGGAGGCGTTGAGGACGCCTGTACGCGACACCACCCGACTTGAATGGAAGACCACCCTTGGTGATGAACTTGAGTAATCTCATATAGCTCTTCCAAAAAACATAGTTCGCCCGTTCCTGGTGAATGATCACAAGGATGAGAGGTTTCAGAGATTTGCTCTTCTGCTCGACGGTGCACACCAGTATTTGGGATGGAGTAGACTGCGGCGACCCAAGTAGCGAAAGGAGGCAAACCCCTAACATATGGGAGAACCGATGTTGTCTCATGTCACGATCATGATCAAAACTGTGTAGGTTCGAAAACTTAATGGTCAAGAAACCATTCGAATACTTGCTGTACATAAAACCCAAAAATTAAACCGCAAAAGAAAGATGCGCTCCTCTAAGGCCATGAACCGGATTTCGACGGACTATTCACGCGCATGTATAGCACGCCCGTACCTTTCAGCCGACCGGGCAAGGCGAGGCGAGCGTGCTTGCGATGCTCTCTTTCTCTTCTCATACCAACCACTTAGTGTAGCAGGGGAGAACCCACTATATAAAGTGGTCTCATACCTTGTCCACCAGTGGCACATGAGACTATACTTGGCCAAGGGATACCCGGCCCGACCCTACCCGACCCTACCCGACCCGGTCTTGCCTGCAGGCCGGCCCTGGGCTTGGCTTTTTTGCATTTTAGGGAAGAGGGCATGCGGGCTTTTCATTGACGGGCCAGGCTTGGGCCTAAAAACTAGGCCCGACGGCCAGCCCGGGCCTAGATTTTCTGCCTCGGACTTTTTAGGCCCGGCCCGGCCCGATGGATGGCCAGGTATGCACATTTATTTATGCGCCTTTGGTAATTTCTGTAATAGAAAAAAGCATGGGCCAGGCCCATTAATTCTAACACATGTGAGTTAACCGAGGTGAATTACGAAACAAGACTACAAGCACCATCGTCAAAGGCCT
This sequence comes from Triticum dicoccoides, assembly GCF_002162155.2. NCBI lineage: Eukaryota > Viridiplantae > Streptophyta > Magnoliopsida > Poales > Poaceae > Triticum > Triticum dicoccoides. Next base: position 470,263,311 of record NC_041385.1, read on the forward strand.
CTTGATTATTATTATTATTATTATTATTTTGCGAATGAAAGACCTGTTGATCAACCGAGGTGAATAATGAAACAAGACCACATGCACGGTGTTTGTGGAATGGATGTGTCCTACTGACGAGTAGCGATCGTAGGATCAGCGAGCTTAAATGACGGCGATTTGCAGCTTGGTACAATGGACCATGCACCATTAAACCCCTCCTTTGCTTTCTGTAGTTCGGACCGTTGCATTTGGTTGGAGTAATAGGCTCCAACAATGATTGTGTTCGTTACGCCAAACCTCCTCGTAGAGTTAAGAAAAACCATCAGTTGGTGCAACAAAGTAGGTGATCCATCGATGGCAAAAATACGGAGAGGTGTATTACGTACAATACTCTTTACCTTCTACATCCATGATCGTATAGCAATCCTCGTGTTAACGCACAACCATGCAAGTGGTTTGTTTCATGCGGCAGCCTTCGGAAATTCCACGTTGCTTACCTCCAGGAGCTTCCTTAAATAACATCGTTTTCCTCCCCGCAAACAATTCCATGTTGCAATAGTGCTGTATGCAGCCAGAAATGACCAGGAATCGGTAACACAAAACATATGCGTCGGAGGAGAACCAGATAGCGAGCTGAGCAGTGCACAACACTAATGTAATCCAAGTACGTACAAGCTAGCAGTGGTCTTAGGTGAGCTACTGATGTCCATGTCTAGCCGCATTTTTCATTGCACCCGCGCCATTTCTCTCGCCCGAAAATAGACAGATCCCTACCGAGCTGCGAACCACCACTTGTGCCTCCAATACAACTCGCAAGTGTCATGGAATAATAGACCGGCCGGTTCGCGTCATGCGGTAGTACAGTTTCCTGCGCGATTTTATCCTCAAGCACTGTGTGAACAGTAGTATCTATAGCTAGCAATGACATGCACATCAATGGAGTTCAGCTTCAGCGCGTCCGAACGCCGACCGAGACGTCGCCCGCCGGTGGCACCGATGGATCAGGCGTACGCGTGTGCGTGTGCGCAGCTCAGGCTCTGCACTGTTGCCATCGGCCGTCTCCCAATCGATCGGTTACGGCGAACCGACTGAGTGCGTGACCAATCGTGGGTGTTTATGGGCTAGCGTTGGTGTCAGGCTCACTGACCGCTACTGACGGCGCGGAGGAGGCGATGAATCTGCTTGCTGGGCGAGATCGAAAGCTGCGAATTAAAACGCAGGGACGGATCGGTCTGAGTTGTTCGGGAACTGCAACAATAAATGTTGAGTACTTGTAATGCAGCAAGAAGAGTTGATTACCAACCAAAACAGATTAATCGTCTACCACTATTACAGAGAACGAAAACAACAGAGAAGAACCGGTCAAGATAATCAAATATGGCAATGACAAGGAACACAACGCGTAATCAAATTATCATCCATCACGATCGATTACCTTAACTGCCAGCGGGGCATCATTTATCCATCAGAGTACAAAAACTGGGTCAACATCCTGATAGCAGTTCTGGCAGAAAAAAATAAATCCTGATAGCAAGTTGTGTACTGTACGGTCGTACACTGTACAGTAGCTATCTGGTAAAACAGTGCTGGCTCGTGCTAAACAAGGCCAAGCATACAACAACAAACACATTTTTTTTTATTTTTTTGAAACGGACCAGCAAACACAATTGCTAGACTACACACTGGTTCTGCGGGAAAAAGAAACAAATGGCAGGACACATGGTTTGTGTCGGCGTTTTCGATACGGGGTACCCAGACTTGCATGCTTGCGGTCCACGGCGTGGCTCCATCGACGGCCTGGTAAGACCCAGCTTCAGTATCAACAACTCAAGACCCTCGCCAGGTGCCAAGCCTCGCGAGACGGACGACACAAGACCTTCAAGGGGATCGGCCCCGTCAGGCTGGCTCCCGAAGAGTGGAGATTTTTATGCAAGGCTCACCTCGCGAGGTTCGGCATACGTGAGCCATGACGACCAAAGACAGGCGGGCGCCAGGAGGCGCAGAGTACCAGTTTCCTCTTCGGTGCAAAGGAGGCAAGCAGCAGGCACGGAGTCCCGAGGAATCAACCAAAGGTTTTCATTCTGGTGCAACAAGACCAAGACCACCAGGACGGCAGGACGGAGGCCATCGCCGAGCCCACCGCAGCGTCATGACCAGCGGTTTTTGCAGGCGAAGACCGCTTTAGTCAGGATAGGACGTACTTGTTGTCTCCCTTCAAATTTGGCCGTTGTGGGATCCCTTCCCGCTTACATTTGGAAAGAGGACCAAGGCCACTATAAATAGGACATAGCCATCACAAGAGAGAGGGTCGAATCCACAAGAGAGGGGTCGAATCCACAAGAGAGGGGAGCAGACGAGTCCATTCCGCTCTCACCACCTCACCAGCTCACTTGAGCTCAAGAACACGCCTCCTGAGGCTGTTAGCCACTGTACTAGTTATTCCTCAGCCCCTCGAGGCAAATCCACCACAAAGCAGGAGTAGGGTTTTACACCGCAAGGTGGCCCGAACCTGGGTAAACTGATGTGTCTTTCTTTCCCTTCGAGTTCCACGCGATAGGCTGTGAGGTTCGCGAGTTGGCAGGTTGGGTAGGTTGAGATCTCCACACGCACCCCAGAGTTCGAACCTCACAAGGGTTTGCGGAACCCGAAATCCGACATTTGGCGTGCCAGGTAGGGGTGCGTAGGATCTTCTCTTCCGTCGATCGATATACCGTTGCTTCGACACTTCCATGGCTGACGCGCGTCGGGCTCGCGCTGAGCGCCGGGCCGCGGTCGCAGCCCGCGTCGCTGAGTCGGCACCGACGGGCGATGGCTGTCCTCGTCGTCCCCCATCACCAGCGGCAAATGCCGCCATGGGCCCTGCTGGACATGAGCAGCAAGTTTCATCGCTGCACCCCTCCGTGCACCGCGACGGGCGCACCGCCACTCCGCCGCTCACTCCGGCCGCTTCGTCCTCCCATGCACGTCGTGGCCCGGTGAACGCGCAGGCCGCACTGCTCATGGCGCGGAAGCTTCTGCGCTACCGCCCGGTCAACGACTTCTACGAGGAGTGGCTCGAACGCATCGCCAAGCTTGTCAGCGCCGCCGGCCCGCTCACTGCCTCAGCCGCCGCCTGCCGTGGGCGGCGTGGCTCATCGGGCGCCTCCTCCACCTCCAGTACAGGGCGCCATCGTCGAGCCGAGGCGGGCAGCGCCACGGCGTGACCTGCAACGTCAGGCGCCCACGCGTGAAGAAGCAAGCTGTCAAGTGGTGCAGCGGCCCTCAGAAGATGCGTGTGCGCTTCCGGCACCTCCAAGTCAAGACCGTGCGCCGCCTATGGTGGTGGTGCGCGAACACCAAGACCGGGCTCCACCAGCCCGACGGGCTCCCGTGACCACAGCAGGGTGCCGCGCGTTCACCCCGGAGCTGCGCAATGTCATCTGGCCGGGGAAGTTCAAGCCTGACCTGCCCCCACGCTACGACGGCACCGCCGACCCGGTCGAGTTCCTGCAGCTCTACAAACTGAACATCGAGGCGGTCAGTGGCGATGAGAAGATCATGGCGAATTAGTTCACCATGGCCCTCAAGGATGGCGCACGCTCCTGGCTCCTGAACCTCCTTGTGGGACCAGTTTCCTCCTGGGATGAGATGCATGAGTGCTTCATCACCAACATCCAGGGCACGCGCGACCGCCCGCTGGCCGCGGGTGACCTTCGATGCATTAGGCAGCAGCCAGGAGAGACCCTGCAGAAGTACATCGAGCGCTTCAACAACGTTCACCTCAAGATCCCCAAGGTGTCGGACGAGGCCATCATCTCAGTGTTCACTGATGGCGTCCGCGATGTCAAGATGAAGGATGAGCTCGCCATACATGAAGACCTTGCACAACTCTGGAGATGTTCAACATGGCAAACAAGTATGCGAGGGCTGAGGAGGGATGCCTCTCCCTCCTCGAGCTCCCCGATGCAGACCCAGAAGACAAGAAGGCCAAGGCCAAGGACGTGAAGCGCAAGGGGCCGGCTGTGCTCATAGCCGAACCCGAGATGAAGCGCGGATGCGATCACCCTGAGTCATCCAAGGACAGCCATCTGTTCTGCGTCTTCCACAACGTTGATGACCCACAAGTGTAGGGGATCTATCGTAGTCCTTTCGATAAGTAAGAGTGTCGAACCCAATGAGGAGCAGAAGGAAATGACAAGCGGTTTTCAGTAAGGTACTCTCTGCAAGCACTAACATTGTAGGTAACAGGTAGTTTTGTGATAAGATAATTTGTAACGGGTAACAAGCAATGAAAGTAAATAAGGTGCAGCATGATGGCCCAATCCTTTTTGTAGCAAAGGACAAGCCTAGACAAGTTCTTATAATGAGAAAAGCACTCCCGAGGACACATGAGAATTATCGTCAAGCTAGTTTTCATCACGTCATATGGTTCGCGTTCGTTACTTTGATAATTTGATATGTGGGTGGACTGGTGCTTGGGTACTGACCTTTCTTGGACAAGCATCCCACATATGATTAACCCCTATTGCAAGCATCCACAACTACAAAAGAAGTATTAAGGTAAACCTAACCATAGCATGAAACAAGTGGATCCAAATCAGCCCCTTACGAAGCAACGCATAAACTAGGGTTTAAGCTTCTGTCACTCTAGCAACCCATCATCTACATATTACTTCCCAATGCTTTCCTCTAGGCCCAAATAATGGTGAAGTGTCATGTAGTCGACGTTCACATAACACCACTAGAGGAGAGACAACATACATCTCATCAAAATATCGAACGAATACCAAATTCACATGACTACTAATAGCAAGACTTCACCCATGTCCTCAGAGACAAACGTAACTACTCACAAAGCATATTCATGTTCATAGTCAGAGGAGTATTGATATGCATTAAGGATCTGAACATATGATCTTCCACCAAATAAACCAACTAGCATCAACTACAAGGAGTAATCAACACTACTAGCAACCCACAGGTACCAATCTGAGGTTTTGGTACAAAGATTGGACACAAGAGATGAACTAGGGTTTGAGAGGAGATGGTGCTGGTGAAGATGTTGATGGAGATTGACACCCTCTCGATGAGAGGATTGATGGTGATGATTTCCCCCTCCCGGAGGGAAGTTTCCCCGGCAGAACAGCTCCGCCGGAGCCCTAGATTGGTTCCGCCAAGGTTCTGCCTCGTGGCGGCGGAGTTTCGTCCCGTAAGCTTGCTTATGATTTTTTCCAGGGTAAAAGACTTCATATAGCTGAAGATGGGCACCGGAGGGCTGCCAGGTGGCCCACGAGGCAGAGGGCCACGCCCAGTAGGGTAGGGCGCGCCCCCACCCTCGTGGCCAGGGTGTGGGCCCCCTCTGGTACTTCTTCCGCTCAATATTTATCATTAATTCTAAAAATTACTTTCTTGGAGTTTCTGGACTTTTGGAGCTGTGTAGAATAGGTCTATAATATTTGCTCCTTTTCCAGCCCAGAATCCCAGCTGCCGGCATTCTCCCTCTTCATGTAAACCTTGTAAAATAAGAGAGAATAGCCATAAGTATTGTGACATAACGTGTAATAACAACCCATAATGCAGTAAATATCGATATAAAAGCATGATGCAAAATGGACGTATCAACTCCCCCAAGCTTAGACCTCGCTTGTCCTCAAGCGGAGGCCGACATCGATAAATATGTCCACATGTTTAGAGATAGAAGTGTCGATAAAAATAAAATATGGACATGAGAGCATCATGATCATTCTTATAACAGCAACATATATATATATTGTCATATGATTTCTTATGCTCAAGTAACAATCTATTCACAATGTCAAGTATGATTCAGAAACTTCATTGAGGACTAACAAACTATAATATCAGTCATTGAAGCAATTGCAATTTATCGTAACATGGGAAAGAGTCGACATAAGAGCTTTTCAGCAAGCCCACATACTCAACTATCATTTAGTCTTTCACAATTGCTAACACTCACGCAATACTTATGGTTATGGAGTTTTAATCAGACACAGAGAAAGATAGGGGCTTATTGTGTTGCCTCCCAACCTTTTACCTCAAGGGTAATGTCAACAATAATAGTTCATGCTAACTTACATCCAATTGGATATATATATCAGGATCATTCCAACACGAGGTGCTTGCCAAAGGATAAAATATAAAAAGGAAAGGTGAAGATCACCTTGACTCTTGCATAAAGTATAAGACATAAAGTAAAAGATAGGCCCTTCGCAGAGGGAAGCAGGGGTTGTCATGTGCTTTTATGGTTGGATGCACGAAATCTTAATGCAAAAGAACGTCACTTTATATTGCCACTTGTGATATGAACCTTTATTATGCAGTTCGTCGCTTTTATTACTTCCATATCACAAGATCGTATAAATCTTATTTTCTCCACACTAATAAGTCATACATATTTAGAGAGCAATTTTTATTGCATGCAACATGACAACTTACTTGAAGGATCTTACTCAATCCATAGGTAGATATGGTAGACTCTTATGGCAAAACTGGGTTTAAGGATATTTGGAAGCACAAGTAGTATCTCTACTTGGTGCAACGAATTTGGCTAGCATGAGGGGGAAAGGCAAGCTCAACATGTTGGACGATCCATGACAATATACTTGAACTAAGATGTGAGAAAACATAACCCATTACGTTGTCTTCCTTGTCCAACATCAACTCTTTATCATGTCATATTTTAATGAGTGCTCACAATCATAAAAGATGTCCAAGATAGTATATTTATATGTGAGAACCTCTCTTCCTTTATTACTTCCTATTAATTGCAACGATGACCAAAACTATATTTGTCAACCCTCAACAACTTTTAATCATCATACTCTTTATATGTGATGTCATTACTTTCCACAAGATCAACTTGGTCTCTTTTATTTATTTTTATTCTTTTATGCACTTAAGATCATAGCAAGATAGCAAAGCCCTTGACTCAACACTAATCTTTATTATATATAGCTCACGGACTCGATTACATAGAGGGATCACAAAGCAAAACTCAAAACTAATTCATACCAAAACTTCATTCTACAAGATCAAGATATTACCAAAAGGATCGAACTAAGAAAAACTGTAAAGATAGGAGTGTGATGGTGATACGATACCGGGGCAACTCCCCCAAGCTTGGCAGTTGCCAAGGGGAGTGCAGATACCCATGTGATTATGTCTCCTTTGCTGGCGAAGAAGGTGGTGATGATGATGGATAGTCGCACATCGAGCGTAGGAGATCTTCCAATTTGCGAATAATGCACTTGCGTGCGATGATATGATCCTTCAACAAAATATTTTCCTGTGTGATATACTTGTTTTGTATGCGAGCTAACTCAATCATCTCGAAAGCTTCAATCTCAGTTGGGGTAAAGAGGTTAGGAAGAGGCTGAAGGATGTTTTCTTCTTCTGCCGCCAGAGCTTGATCCTCCATGACTGTCGTGGGAAAACTGTCGATCCACGAACACCTACGGGACCGGAGCCCGTTTCGGTTCGGCGGGGGGCGGAGATCACACGAAGAGCGGATCGAGGCGAGGCACGCGAGCAGTTTTACCCAGCTTCGGAGCTCTCCGGAGAGATAATACTCCTACTGCTGCTTTGTGGTTGTATACTGAGTGTTTCGAATGTTCCGACCCTCCTCTACGTTGCGCATGGGCTTCCTTTTATATGCGAAAGGAGTCACCGACAGGTGGCAACGCAGAGAAGGGTACAAATGTAAAAAGATGAGGTGGTTGGTACAGTCATCGGTACAGTGCGTCCTACCTAACCCTGACGGCAGGGGACAAGGGCATTAAATGCCCGTCGGGGTCGCTTAAACAGTGCGAAGAAGCGACCGTTAGGAGCGCCACCGTCCGCCACGATGGCAATATTGCCAGCATCGCTGGCCACCATGCACCCCTGGCTGCGCAGCCTCCCGCCACGCGCCCCTGGAAAGAGCCCCAGGGTGACACGTAGGTGGATGTGCTGGAGCGCAGGTACCGGATGATCGCTTGCCGCGGCAAGGGTCTTGCCGCTGTAGCTATTTTGTCGCGCCCGGGAGCTTGTTTCTCACCGGGCCTTGTCGGGACGCGTGATGCGTAGCGGCGATTTCCTTGAAGTGCTCTAGTGAGCCTTCCCGGCAAGCTCCTCTTGCCGGGGTCTTGTCTTTCCTGGCAAGCTCCTCTTGCCGAAGCCTTGTCCTTCCCGGCAAGCTCCTCTCGCCGGGGCCTTGCCTCCTTGGCTTGAATACTTTGTTCTTGAATGGCTCCAAAGGAACCACGGAGGACCTTGGCGGTCACCCGGCAAGCCTTGCCGCGGGGTGCTGCAACTGCCCGTGCACAAGTTCGGGATACTAAGGTACCCTTACTTTAGTACACCGACAGGAGCCCCCGGGCCTGGGCCACACGCAATGCCGAGCGCTGTTGGGCCAGGCCCAAAACACCAAAACAGTGCACGGGCACTCGCGGCTTGGGTTACGCCGCAACTTATTCTTCCCCCACCACGCCCCACCCCCCCCAACGGCACGCGTCGAATGCGGCATCGTGGGAGTGATCGTGGGGGGGATTCTTTAATCGGAAGGGCGAAACGTCCGCCCCCTCCCACCTTATAAGCAGGGGAAACAGGGGCGGTTCGTCCATTCTGCCGTTTGCTTCCAATCTCAAAAACTCCGCCGCTCCCCCCTTCCTCTCGAAGCCAAGAGAGGGAAGCGCCCTGCTTCCCATTGCCACCAGCACCATCAACGCCGCCGGCCTCCCTCACTTCCCCCGCCATGGCTCCTAAAGCCGATAAGGGGAAGGGCGCGAAGTCGGCCGAGGCGCAGCGGCTCGCGGCGCTGCGGAAGGAGCGGGCGATCTTCTCCCCTCAGCTCGGCGCGAGGGAGCTGAGGGAAGATTTCTATTTGTTCTGGTCAACGGAGACGCGGGCACATCCGCGCACGAGGGTGCTCCCGGCCGCTGCATCTGAAGTAGTGCCAAACGGGTACCCATTTTTCGCATTATTCTTCTATTGCGGATTGTGCCCACCCTTCTCGGAGTTCTTCTGTGACGTCATGAATACGTACGGGCTCCACCTCTTAGATTTCACCCCCAACGCCATCCTGACCATGGCTGTTTTCGCACACCTGTGCGAGAACTTTGTCGGAATCCACCCCAATGTTGCCCTCTTCCGCCATTTCTTCATGCCTCGGGTCGAGAGAGGAGAGCCGCTTGCCGGAGGGATAGCCTGGATCTCGAGGGTCGGCAAGAAGGAGGCGTATTTGGAGGGCGAGCTCCACAGTAAGTGGGAGGAGTGGAGAGCGGAGTGGTGTTGGATAGTTGAGGAGAACCCGCAACCGTTCACTGCCGTGCGCCAAGCCCCAATAGTGCGCGGCAATGACTGGAGCAACGTGGCCCCTGAAGATGAGAGACTGAAGATTGCCATTACCAGAATCCTCCGCCTCAGGCTTGCCGGGCTCACAGTAGGCGCAGTCGGCGCGGATTTCCTTCGCCGCTGCATCGCCCCCCTTCAGGAGAGGGGCAGGCCCGCCTGGGAGTTCAAGAACTCGGCGGACATCATGAGGCTGCGGCCAGGCCTCAACTTCAACTTTACCGTCATGGAGCTGAATGCGACGCTGTCGGAATTGTTCAAGCGTGACCCCCAGCACCCCTTCACCTTGCCGCGAACCGTCGTTCCACTGTGCAATAACTCGGCGCTCGATCGGATCCGCACTATGATGCTGCTGTGCGATTCACACGGAATCGTACCAACTTGGCAAGAGCCTGCGGACGACGTGGTGCGGGCGTTCTTCGACAGTTTAGAAGAAGTGCTGATCCGCGCCGACGAGCAGAAGAGCCTCACCCGTGACACCACTGAGGCGGAGCTGCAGCTCATCGCCACCAGGGCGGAAGAGGCCGCGGCAGCAGCAGCCGCAGGCGCATTTGGGTTTACTGTGGAAGAGGCCGAGGCGGCAGAGGCGACAAGCTTGGCGGAGCGAGAGGAGTTCGCCGGCGGGGAGGACCTTGCCGGGCCAGAACTCGAGCCGAGCGAGCCTGCCGAAGGCGCGGGCAACTCGCTGGAGGCCGGCTCTTCCTCCTTCCCGCCGTCCAGTAACTTGCCGCAGGCGGAGCCCCCAGCCCCGCCAAGAAGACGCCTCCGCAGGGCCGGGGACGCAGCGGGTCGACAGGCAGATCGACAGACGCCGCAGCGCTCGACGCGCTCCACCGCGGCAAGTGCTGTTGCCGCGGGAGCGCCTCCCGCTGCTGCAGCAACTGGAGCGGGGCCTTCCCAGACCACCGCTTCTGATCCCGCCAAGCGGCCTCGGGAACCTACTCCTCCGCCTCGCCGCTCCGGAGGTGGGCCAGGCTTTGACCTCTCCGCACTGAGCTCCGACGAGGAAGAGGAAGAGTAAGTTTCTTCACGACATTTGTAATCCTTCAATATTGTTATTTTTGTCGTGTATCCGACTTGCTTCAATCTGAACCGATCCTTTTCAGGACGCTGACCCAGAGAGCAGCGAAAAGAGCCAAGGCCCCGGTGATTGTCATCGAGGATGATATCACCGTGTCGGCGGGGGGTGCATCTGAGACCACCCTGACGGACCCGGCAGCTACTCCTCAGAGCAGCCCCCAGCGCAGCCCCCAGCGTAAGTTTACAATTTGCTTTTTGCTGATGGGCGCCCATGGGTGCTGTTTCTTTATTGATATATTGTTTGTTGAATCTGTGCAGGAGCAGAGCAGCCGCACCAAGAGGGCCCGGAGACTGCTCCCGAAGCGCCATCTGCTTCGACTACGCCGCCGAGGGAGGGCTCTCCGACAAGGGAGCGCTCCCCGGCAAGGGGGCGCTCTCCGGCAAGGGAGCGCTCTCCGGCAAGTGATCCTTCGGTGGCGGAGCCCATGACCACAGGGCCCAGCGCAGGTGATCTTTCTTGCCCGAGAACTTCCCCCGGTTCTTCTTCTTGCATATTTGCTTAGTCTTTTCTTCTTTCTCCCTCGATCTTCAGATCCATCCGCCGCTGACTTGATGGAGACAGAGGGCGCTGGCGGGGAAGACGCGCATGTTGGCGCAGACGACGCTGCCGCCAACGAAGAGAGGGTCGGTGGTGATTATCCTGCCGGCGAGGAAGCTGCCAAGGCTACTTCCGCGGAGGCTGGCGAGGGATCGGACGGCCACACCGACGGTCCTGAGGCCGCATGAGCGCCAGGTGCTGCACCGACCGCCGATCCCCGAGCCACTGCCGCGGAACCGGACTCTGAAGAGCCCCAGCCCGGTGCCTACCTGAAGGCCGGCGATGGGATCTTCATCAAACTCCCCTGGGCGTCGAGCTCCAGGGCGCCCGTCGAGGGAGAGGCCTTTGACGGGGAGGTGCTCGCCTCCGCCGGGCTGTCATTGGTCGACACGCCCGGCAGCGGCGACGAGCCTGAGGAGGAGCGGCTGTTGCGGAGACTGACGTCCCTTTACTGTGCCCGGCAGGCCAAGCTGGCCTCCGGGGAAGCGCTTGTCACGAAGGCCGGCGAGGACTTGGAGAAGCGCACAGAAGAGCTCCGAAGTGCCAGCCAAGAAGATCTCCAGTCGGTGGCGCAGGCGCGGGAGCAGCTTGACGGGGAGCGCACGGCCTTCCTCCTCGAGAAGGCCGAGGCTGAAGAGCAGCGGCGGCTGACTGCCGAGAAGCAGGCTGTGCGAGAAGGCGATCTGGTGCAGAAGAAAGCCTATCTCGACAGCTACGAGGAAGAGCTTGTCGGTCACGAGCAGGCGCTCGACGGGGCGCTCAAGGAGGCAAAGGATGCCGCCGCAACTGCTGAGGCCGCCAAGAGGGAATTGGAGGCGAAGGTGGCGCAGTTGGAGGCCAACTTGAAGACGAGCGGCGAAGAGCTCGCTGCACTCAAGCGCGAGCGTGAGAAGGATGCTGCCTCTCATGGTGAGCTGCAGGGCCTTCTCGCCGAGAGGAGCCGGGAGCTCAGCGCCGCCAAAGACTCCAAGGCTGATCTTGAGCTGAAGCTGACCACGCTGTCCCGGACACTGGATAGCGTCAAGGAGCGGGAGGCGACCTTGGCGGGGAAGGTCAAGGCCGACGCAGAACTGCTGCCGAGCATTGCCGTCACCCAGAATTCGTTCAGGGAGACAGTCGAGCACTGGACCGAGGGCCTGGTGAACATCGCCACGGTTATTGATGGAGAGCTGGCGCAGCTGGGGATGGAGAACTTTGGATATCCTTCCGACGAGCATCTCCAGCCTAGCGCCAAGCTTAGCTTATTCTTCAAGGGCGTGGCGACGGCCCTCCAGCAGCTCCGGGAGAGGATCCCGAAGCAGCTGGCTGACGAGTCACGCCAGATCTGTGCAGGGGCCCTCCAGAAGGTGTTGGTGAAGGTGGCCTATCGCAACCCAGGCCTCAACCTCACCAATGTCCTCAAGTCCCTGCCGGCAGATGCTGATCTGGAGGCGCTCAAGGCCCTTGTCGCACCCATTGTGGACAAGGTGAGCGAAATCAAGCGGGTTGAGGGCGACCGTGTAGACTAGGCCACCCTTTGTATCTTTTCCTTGTCGCTGCAATGTTATGTTACAAGAAACATTAGTTAAAGCTGAGACAAGCTTATTTTATGTAACATGACTCTGTTTTGGGTATCAATTGCAACGCTATTTCCTTTACTCGATTCCTCGCTCTGTATGCTTTCACCCTGCGCTTTTAGGGAACTTGCCGGTGCAAGCACCTGAGCCGCGAGTACTGAGTGCGGAACATCAGTAGCCTGCCGGCGGTGCTGCTCCCGGCAAGAAACCTTGTTGCGAACTAGCCGCAACTCACTTAAGTTGTTGAGCGGACTCGAAACAAAATAAGGGCGTGACTAGCTGCGAGTTGGTTCCTCAGGCACAGGTTTTCCATACAAAGCACGATTGTTCAAGGAAAATAATCTTAAAAATTTGAAAACTGATTGCTCGAACTTTGGCAACTTAGATTTTCTGTCATCTGCTTCCCGGCAAGGCGAATCTTCCTTGAATGAGAGACCATGTTCACACCGTTATCTTCTCCTTCCCCCCTAGCAAACTTGTGTGCGAGGGACTCTTCTTCTCCTTTGAGAAAAAGAAAGAGGGGAAAATAAAGGTACGGAACCTTAGGGCTCGTTATGGCTTACCGGGGCAGGTGCTGCACAAATTGTCAAATAACATACATGCAAGAAAGAAATTAATGCACGACATGGACAATTTGTGCGGGGCACATGAGTTTATTTATGCACGGGATCTGCGCCCGGCTTTGTACAAAGGATTACATGTAACAGCGACAAGACTTGTACAAAAGGTGGTTGCCGGAACGGATTCCGGCAACCGCGCCCTATGGGTAAAACTTACGAAGATGTTCAATGTTCCAGGAGTTGCTCACCGGAATGCCATCTTCGGTCTCAAGGCAGACATCGCCAGGCCTTGTGACTCGTTTCACCCGATAAGGGCCTTCCCACTTTGGTGTCAACTTGTTGGAATTCTTGGCGGATTGAACGCGCCGAAGAACAAGGTCGCCTTCCTCGAGACTTCGGGCACTGACTCTGCGGCTATGGTAGCGACACAAAGCCTGCTGGTATCGAGCAGCTCGTACAGCAGCCCGAAGACGATCTTCCTCGAGGAGCAGCGCGTCATCTTGTCGCAAGTGCTCTTGCTCAAGCTCATCATAAGCGAGCACTCGAGGCGATCCGTATACGAGTTCCGTGGGGAGAATCGCCTCTGCTCCGTAGACTAGAGCGAAAGGCGTCTGGCCAGTGGCTCGATTTGGCGTCGTCCTGATCGACCAAAGAACCACTGGCAGCTCCTCGATCCAGTTTCTTCTGCACCTGTGCAGCCTGTCGAAAGTTCTGGTCTTGAGTCCGCGCAGCACTTCGGCGTTTGCCCTCTCCGCTTGACCGTTGCTTCTCGGGTGAGCAACGGAAGCGAAACAGACCTTGGCGCCAAGATCTTGGACATACTGCATTAAGGTGCGACTCGTAAATTGTGTTCCGTTGTCGGTGATGATCCTGTTAGGGATCCCGAAACGGCAAACAATCGACCTGAAGAACTTGACTGCTGACTGTGCTATCACCTTCCTCACTGGCTCCACTTCCGGCCACTTTGTGAACTTGTCGATTGCAACGTACAAGTACTCAAAGCCCCCGACAGCTCGGGGGAAGGGGCCGAGAATGTCGAGCCCCCAAACCGAAAATGGCCAGGATAAAGGGATCGTCTGGAGAGCTTGAGCTGGTTGATGTATCTTCTTGGAATGGAACTGGCATGCTTCACACTTGGTTACTTGTGCAGTTGCATCCTGGAGGGCTGTCGGCCAAAAGAAACCTTGCCGGAACGCTTTGCCGGCAAGTGCTCTTGCGCCAATGTGGTGACCACATATGCCTCCGTGTATCTCCGCCAACAGCTTCTGTCCATCTTCCCGGCAAATACACTTCAATTTCACACCGTTGAGTCTTCTTCTGTACAGTGCGTTATCAACAAACTGGTACATACTTGACTGCCGGGCTACTCTTTCCGCTTCTTCTTGCTCTTCGGGAAGTTCTCCTGTTTGAAGGAAATGGACAATCTGCTGCGCCCATGCTGGAGCTTGTGGCTCGACAGCAAGGACTAAAGGCACATCTGCTGCTGCGGGAACACCTGCTTCTACGGTGAGAACCTGTGGCTCAGCCGGAGCTTGATGTTCCCCGGCAAGCTTGCTGGAGCAAGACTTGTCGGGAGCGTGTGCTTCAACGAAACAAACCCTAGGGCTTGTCGGAGCAGACTGCTCCTCAGCATCCTTGGCGTTGATCCCGGGGACCTTCTTTATGGTGGCTTCGCGGAGCTCTGCTGGAAAGTAGTCACCAGAAATCAACTTTCTCTTCTTGCTCTGTCCAGTTGATGGTGCCACGGACGGTTGAGTTAGCTTGAGCACAACGATCCCTGGTTCCACAGGTAACTTCAATGCTGCGCACTTCGACAGGCCATCTGCTATGTCATTCTGAGCTCTTGGAACGTGTTCCATCTGTAGGCCGTCAAAGCATTCTGCTAGCTTCCTTACTTCGTCAATATATGCTTCCATCAATGGACTCTGATAATCTTTGTTCACTTGGCGGACGACAAGCTGCGAGTCACCCCTGACAATAAGCTTCTTGATCCCAAGGTCTGCCGCGATCCTAAGTCCGGCAAGCAAACCTTCATACTCTGCAGTATTATTGGTTGCTTGTTCCTTGGGAAAGTGCATCTGGATGATGTACTTGAGGTGTTCTCCGGTGGGTGCGACAAGTAACATGCCCGCACCGGCGCCTTGCAGCGAGAAGGCACCATCGAAGTACATGATCCATTCTTTGCTTGTCTCCTTGACGGGGATGCTCGTTTCTGGAATTTCTTCATCGGGTGTTGGCGTCCATTCTGCTATGAATTCTGCCAACGCTCGGCTTTGGATAGTTGAAGTGCTTTCAAACTTGAGGCCAAAGCTTGACAATTCCAGAGCCCACTCGACAATCCGGCCTGTTGCTTCCGAATTCTGTAGTATTCTCTTCAACGGAAAGCGAGTGACAACTGTAATCTCATGTGCTTGAAAATAATGGCGCAGCTTTCTCGAGGCCATGAGAAGGCCGAAAAGCAGCTTCTGCACACCGGAGTACCTTGATCTAGCCCCCTGTAAAAGGGAACTGACAAAGTAAACTGGGCGCTGCACCATTTTCTTCTATTTCTCGTCTTGTGGTTGCACAGATCCACCCTTGTCGGGACCAGAGCTTGTCGGGGAAGCCTGCTGTTTGTCGCTGGACGTGCTTGCCGCGGCCGCTGGCTCATCATCTGCCTCCCTCTCTGCTACCAACGCAGCACTAACCACTTGATTGGTTGCCGCTAGATATAGCAGTAACTTCTCTTGTGGTTTAGGTGCGACAAGTATTGGAGTGGAGGACAGATATCTCTTCAAGTCCTGCAGTGCAGCCTCCACTTCCGGGGTCCATTTCATTGGACCTGCCTTTTTCAAAATTTTGAAAAATGGCAGGGCTCACTCCGCAGACTTAGAGATGAACCTGCTGAGAGCTGCCACGCAGCCGGCAAGCCTTCGTACGTCCTTGACGCGCTTTGGTGCTTCGATCTGCTCAATGGCCTTGATCTTGTCGGGATTAGCTTCAATCCCCCGCTGAGATACAAAGAACCCAAGAAGTTTGCCGGAAGGGACTCCAAACACGCACTTCTCGGGGTTGAGCTTGAGATTGATCTTGCGTAGGTTTGGAAAGGTCTCATCTAAATCTTGAATCAGAGTAGCCTTGTCCTTACTCTTGACCACTATGTCATCCATGTATGCTTCTACATTTCTGTGTATTTGTGGCTCAAAAGCGTGATGGACTACCCTTTCAAATGTTGAACCAGCATTCTTTAGTCCGAAAGGCATCCGTACAAAACAGTATGTGCCACATGGAGTAATAAATGCAGTTTTCTCCTCATCTTCTTCTGCCATGAAGATCTGATGATATCCTGAGTATGCATCAAGGAATGAAAGCAAATCACACCCGGACGTGGAGTCAACAATCTGGTCGATGCGCGGCAAGGGAAATGGATCTTTGGGACAAGCTTTATTGACATCAGTGAAGTCTATACAAAGCCTCCATTTCCCATTGGCCTTACGCACGACTACAGGATTGGCCAACCACGTAGGGTGGATCACTCCTCTAACAAGGCCTGCTGCTTCTAATTTCTTGATCTCTTCTGCTATGAATTCTTGGCGCTCCACTGCTTGTTTTCTGACTTTCTGCTTGACGGGCCGCGCGTGAGGATAGACGGCAAGGTGGTGCTCAATTACTTTCCTGGGAACACCGGGGATGTCAGATGGTTGCCATGCAAACACATCGACGTTCGCCCGCAGGAAAGCAACGAGCGCACTTTCCTATTTAGGGTCAAGCGTGGCACTGATGGTGAAGGTACCACCAGTGCCGTCCTCCTTGGCGGCCACTTTCTTGGTCTCCGGCGGAGCTGCCTTCGCTTTCTTACACTTGCCGGTGGAGCTCAATGGTGCATCCTCGACGGTAGCGCAGCACTCCGAAGAGGTGCGCTTGCCGGAGTGGGCATCAGAGTTCTTGCCGGACTTGGTCCTTCCTTTCCCGGCAAGTGTCTCGCATTCTGCCGCGGCTGCTGCTTCCCGGTAAATCTTGTCGGCACAGATAAGGGCATCCTTCTTGTCGCCAGGGACAGAGATGATGCTTATCGGGCCTGGCATCTTCAAGACATTGTAAGCGTAGTGAGAGGCTGCCATGAACTTGGCCAGTGGTGGACGGCCAAGGATCCCGTTATAAGGTAACGGAATGTCAGCAACGTCGAATGTAACCCTCTCAGTCCTGAAATTTAATTCGCTGCCAAATGTTACCGGCAACGTGATCTTCCCCTTTGGCTTGCTCCTTCCCGGATTGATTCCCTGGAAAGTACCAGTTTCTTCGAGCTCGCCGTCGGGGATTTGAAGCTTCTGAAGTACCGCGGAGGAGATCAGATTCAAGCCGGCCCCGCCATCAACTAGCATTTTTGTGACCCTGATGTTGCGGATGGTTGGCGAAACCAACATCGGCAAACACCCGACCACAGTAACGCGATCCGGGTGGTCCTCAATGTCAAAAATGATAGGCGTGCTAGACCACTTCAGGGGCTTGCGTGATTCAATTGATGGTTCTGCTGCATTAACTTCCCTCGCCCATTGCTTGAGCTGGCGGTGTGAAGCATGCAGAGAAGCACCACCGTCAACGCACAGAACCTCCGTTGCTTTCTGAAACTCCTGCTCGTCGGTCTCATCGTCATCGATGTCCTCTTCTTCATCTTCATCTTCATCCTTGTCGCGGCCACGGGGAGGTCTGTCTCCTTGCCGCTGCTTGGCCTTGCCGCGGCGTCCTCCCCTGCCGGGACATTTCTTGGCGGATCCGCCAGTACCTTCTTGGGCTTTCTCTTTGTCACGTCGCTCGTACTCAGCCTTCTGCAGTTCCACGAGCTGCTCAACTTTCTTGCAACTTTGGAGGTCATGGCCTTTGGTACGGTGAATCTTGCAGTACCGCTTGTCGGAGCCGCCCTGCTTGTCGGCAGCTGCCACAGGCACTATTTCCTTGGCGCTACCTCCGTTGCCGGACTGCTCGACAACTACCACATCTTTGCCTTCTCTTCGTCTGTTGTTCCGCCACCGGTTTTTCTTTGCCGGGGCAGCATCCTCACTGTCAGACCCCCCTGCTCCTGTGTTCTCTCCAGGGAGTTTTCTTCCTTCTTCAGCTCGCGCACACTTGTCGGCCAGGGCGTAGAGCTCACTGACGTCTTTTATCTTGCACATCGCCATCTCCTCCCGCATCCTGCGGTTACGCACGTTCTGATGGAACGCGCTGATTACCGCGGCGGGTGGACATCTGGGATGTTGCATTGCACTTGGCTGAATCTTTGTATGTACTTGCGCAAGGGCTCTCCTTCCTTCTGGGCGAGCAGATGCAAATCACTCTCCTGGCCATGAGGTTTGTGGCCGCCCGTGAAGGCGCCGACAAACTGATGGCACAGATCTGCCCATGAGGAGATGGAGTTGTCCGGCAAGTGCATGAGCCAGGATCTGACATTGGGCTTGAGCACCAGCGGGAATTAGTTGGCTAGGATCTTCTCGTCGCGTCCCCCGGCAGCCTGCACCGCTATGGTGTAGATGCTGAGGAACTCCGACGGATGCAACCTGCCATCATACTTTTCTGGTACATCTGGCTTGAAGTTCTTGGTACTGGGCCACTGGACTTGCGGCAGCTCACGGGTAAACGTAGGGCAACCTACCGCGTACGGTAAGTCGCCTGGTTCCCCTGGCGCATGCATGTCAACAACCGGTCCAGCGCGCTGGTCTGATTGACGTCGCGCTTCTCTTCAACGCTCGATGCGGGTACGAGCGTCTTCATGTTGTCGTTCTTGAAGAACTTGGCGTTGATCTCGACGGGCTCGTGGGTCTGACGACGCCGTGGAGTCAGTGTCATGGATGATCCGGCGAGTCGGCGATCTCGGCCTAGTGGTTGCACCCCCATCATGTTCGTTGCCACCGACTCGCACCTGGCGATCTTGCTGCGGTGGCGACGCGCCCGGATGTTGCGGGGTGTCGCCGTTGGCGTAGCCGATGAGGCTCTGAATGGTGGCCCTCCATTCGTCGATTTTGTCCGACGTCGGAGGGTAATCC
The DNA here is from genome assembly GCF_002162155.2 of Triticum dicoccoides. Classification (NCBI taxonomy): domain Eukaryota; kingdom Viridiplantae; phylum Streptophyta; class Magnoliopsida; order Poales; family Poaceae; genus Triticum; species Triticum dicoccoides. Next base: position 470,282,371 of record NC_041385.1, read on the forward strand.
AGGAGCAACTGAGCTCGGGCCAAAGCTTCCGCCGGAGTGGTGGGCGGGCATGGCGGTCGTCGCGAGGAACGGGATGTGCTCGGACTTCTAACCACGTCAGAAGGAGCAGTGTCCCGCCCAGACGACCGTACCCTGCTCGTTCCAGCACGCTGGCGTGCGTGCTGGTCTAGAGCGTCCCGAGATCCCTCAGCTCGGACATGGCCCATCATGCGTATGGCACTGCGAGTGCCATGACGCTCTTGGTCCCGCGCCTCATGAGATGGGCGCGGAACGATTGCGGACGTATAGGCATGCGTCGCCTTGCCCTTGGACTTGGCGACACCGTGAGCTTCTTCATCAACGTCCATTCTTTCGCCGGCGTCGATCCCACCACCCATTTGCTCCAGTGGTGGTGGAAGTGACGCGGACGGAGCTGCTGCCTCCGAAGCCTTCTTCTTCGGTGGCATGTTGAAGATGATGATAATGGACTGGCTCGCGTGAACACCGGATCGGATTCACACAACCTCGACGCCCCCTACCTGGCGCGCCAAAGATGTCGTGGGAAAACTGTCAATCCACGAACACCTACGGGACCGGAGCCCCTTTCGGTTCGGCGGGGGGCGGAGATCACACGAAGAGCGGATCGAGGCGAGGCACGCGAGCAGTTTTACCCAGCTTCGGAGCTCTCCGGAGAGATAATACTCCTACTGCTGCTTTGTGGTTGTATACTGAGTGTTTCGAATGTTCCGACCCTCCTCTACGTTGCGCATGGGCTTCCTTTTATATGCGAAAGGAGTCACCGATAGGTGGCAACGCAGAGAAGGGTACAAATGTAAAAAGATGAGGTGGTTGGTACAGTCATCGGTACAGTGCGTCCTACCTAACCCTGACGGCAGGGGACAAGGGCATTAAATGCCCGTCGGGGTCGCTTAAACAGTGCGAAGAAGCGACCGTTAGGAGCGCCACCGTCCGCCACGATGGCAATATTGCCAGCATCGCTGGCCACCATGCACCCCTGGCTGCGCAGCCTCCCGCCACGCGCCCCTGGAAAGAGCCCCAGGGTGACACGTAGGTGGATGTGCTGGAGCGCGGGTACCGGATGATCGCTTGCCGCGGCAAGGGTCTTGCCACTGTAGCTATTTTGTCGCGCCCGGGAGCTTGTCGCTCACCGGGCCTTGCCGGGACGCGTGATGCATAGCGGCGAGTTCCTTGAAGTGCTCTAGTGAGCCTTCCCGGCAAGCTCCTCTTGCCGGGGTCTTGTCTTTCCTGGCAAGCTCCTCTTGCCGGAGCCTTGTCCTTCCCGGCAAGCTCCTCTCGCCGGGGCCTTGCCTCCTTGGCTTGAATACTTTGTTCTTGAATGGCTCCAAAGGAACCACGGAGGACCTTGGCGGTCACCCGGCAAGCCTTGCTGCGGGGTGCTGCAACTGCCCGTGCACAAGTTCGGGATACTAAGGTACCCCTACTTTAGTACACCGACAATGACCTTCTTGATCCCACCATCCTTGTTGATCTCCCCAGGTTCTTCTCTCTACAGCTCTGTCTTCAATAGCCAAGCATCCTTGTCTTCATTGTTGGAGGAGGGTGATGTCACGATGCTCTAGATCTGTCAGAAAAATAGCTCGAAACAAAGACAGAAGATTTTTGCGTGATATAGTGGTCAAAACCTTCGGGAGATTATATAATGAATTGTTACCGACCGAAAGAAGTATCGTGCAAGAAAACGGAGTCCGGAGAGCACACGAGGTGCCCACGAGGCAGGGGGCGCGCCCTCCACCCTCGTCGATGCCTCGTGTCCTTCCCGAACTACTTCTTATTTTCCTATTTTCTTAAATATTCCAAAACAGAGAAAAATTGCTATTAGAACTATTTTGGAGTCGGTTTACTTACCGTACCACATACCTATTCCTTTTCGGAGTCTGAAACATTATGGAAAGTGTCTCTTATGTATTCCTCCGAGGTTACGGTTTCAATAACATTAGTTTCAACATTTATAGGATTACCTGAGATATAATGTTTGATTCTTTGACCGTTCACCACCTTCGGATTTGTACCTTCGAAGTTGTTGTTTTTTATGGCACCAGAACGATAGACCTCCTCTATAACATAAGGGCCTTCCCACTTAGAGAGAGGTTTTCCTGCAAAAAATCTTAAACGAGAGTTGAATAGCAAAACATAATCACCTACGTTAAACTCACGCTTTTGTATCCTTTTGTCATGCCATCTTTTAACTTTTTCTTTAAACAGTTTGGCATTCTCGTAGGCCTGGGTTCTCCATTCATCAAGTGAGCTAATATCAAATAACCTCTTCTCACCGGCAAGTTTGAAATCATAATTGAGCTCTTTAATGGCCCAATATGCCTTATGTTCAAATTCGAGAGGTAAGTGACATGCTTTTCCATAAACCATTTTGTATGGAGACATAGCCATAGGATTCTTATATGCAGTTCTGTAAGCCCGCAATGCATCATCAAGTTTCTTGGACCAATTCTTTCTAGATCTATTAACAGTCTTTTGCAAAATTAATTTGAGCTCTCTATTACTCAATTCTACTTGACCACTAGACTGTGGGTGATATGGAGATGCAATTCTATGATTAACGTCATACTTAGCAAGGATTTTACGGAAAGCACCATGAATAAAATGTGAACCACCATCAGTCATTAAGTATCTAGGGACTCCAAACCTTGGAAAAATAACTTCTTTAAGCATCTTAATAGAGGTGTTATGATCATCACTACTAATTGGAATAGCTTCTACCCACTTACTAACGTAATCAACAGCACCTAAAATATGTGTATACCCATTAGAGGCAGGAAATGGTCCCATATAAACAAAGCCCCAAACATCAAATGGTTCAATAACAAGAGAATAATTCATAGGCATTTCTTGACATCTAGTAATATTACCAATTCTTTGACATTCATCACAAGACAAGACAAACTTACGGGCATTTTGAAGAGAGTAGGCCAATAAAAACCGGATTGCAATACCTTATGTGCAGTTCTATCTCCACCATGGTGTCCTCCATATGCCTCGGAGTGACACTTGCATAGGATCTGTTCCTGTTCATGCTCAGGTACACAATGTCTAATAACACCATCTACTCCTTCTTTATAAAGGTGTGGGTCATCCCAGAAGTAATGTCTTAAATCATAGAAGAAATTTTTCTTTTGCTGGTACATGAAACTAGGTGGTATGAATTTAGCAACAATGTAATTAGCGTAATCAGCATAGCATGGAGCAGTACGAGAAGCATTTATGACATTTAATTGTTCATCAGGAAAACTATCATTAATAGGTAGTGGGACATCAAGAACATTCTCTAACCTAGACAAGTTGTCTGCAACGGGGTTCTCAGCTCCCTTCCTATTAAATCAAATTCTTGTAGCAAGAGAACCCATCTAATAAGTCTAGGTTTAGCATCTTTCTTTTCCATAAGATATTTAATAGCAGCATGATCAGTGTGAACAGTTACTTTAGAATCAACAATATAAGGTCTGAACTTATCACAAGCAAATACAACTGCTAAGAATTCTTTTTCAGTAGCAGCATAATTTCTCTGAGCACTGTCTAGAGTTTTACTAGCATATTGAATAACATTTAGTTTCTTATCAACTCTTTGTCCTAGAACAACACGTACAACATAATAACTAGCATCACACATAATTTCAAAGGGTAGATTCCAATCAGGTGGCTGAACAATAGGTGCAGAAATCAAAGCTTCCTTAAGTATTTCAAACGCTTCTACACAATCATCATCAAAGACAAAAGGAATATCTTTTTGCAATAGGTCAGTCAGAGGCCTAGAAATTTTAGAAAAGTCCTTAATGAACCTCCTATAAAAACTGGCATGACCAAGGAAAATTCTTATACCTTTAATGTCTTTGGGACATGGCATCTTTTCAATAGCATCAACCTTAGCTTTATCAACTTCAATACCTCTCTCAAAAATTTTATGCCCCAAGACAATGCCTTCATTAACCATAAAGTGGCACTTCTCCCAATTCAAGACGAGACTAGTATCTTCACATCTCTGCAAAACTCGATCATGGTTTCTCAAGCAATCATCAAAAGAGGATCCATAAACGGAGAAATCATCCATTAATACCTCACAATTATTTTCACAAAAGTCAGAGAATATAGCCATCATGCATCTTTGAAAGGTAGCAGGTGCATTACATAAACCAAAAGGCATACATACATAAGCAAAAGTACCGAAAGGGCAAGTAAAAGTGGTATTTTCTTGATCCTCTGCTGACACATGTATTTGAGAGAAACCAGAGTAACCATCTAGAAAGCAAAAATGTGTATGTTTGGATAATCTTTCTAGCATTTGATCAATAAAAGGTAAAGGGTAATGATCTTTTTAGTAGCTTTATTTAATTTGCGGAAATCAATTACCATCCTATAACCTGTAATAATTCTATGCGGGATCAATTCATCTTTATCATTAGGAACGACAGTAATACCTCCCTTCTTAGGGACACAATAGACATGACTTACCCACTGACTGTCAGCAATGTGATAAATTATACCTACCTCAAGGAGCTTTAGTATTTCCTTTCTTACCACTTCATTCATCTTAGGATTTAACCATCATTGGTGATCAATAACTGGTTTAGCGTCTTCCTCCAATTTTATTTTGTGTTGGCATAGAGTGGGACTAATGCCCTTGAGATCATCAATAGTATATCCAATAGCAGCACAGTGCTTCTTCATAGTTTTCAATAATCTTTCCTCTTCCTACTCTAAAAGGTTAGCACTAATAATAACAGGATATATCTTCTTTTCATCAAGATAAGCATATTTAAGAGTATCAGGTAATGGTTTAAGCTCAAACACGGGATCACCATAGGATTTCAACAGGCAATTTGTGTTTCAAAGTAGGTCCCTGTTTAAAGAATACTTCATCTATCTCCGTTCTTTCATTCATATACATATCGTTTTCATGGTCTAGCAAATACTGTTCTAAAGGATCAGTAGGAGGTACGACAATAGAAGCAAGACCAATAATTTCATCCTTACTAGGCAATTCTTTATCATGGGGTTGTCTATGAAAATTAGCAAAATTAAACTCATGAGACATATCCCCTAAACCAATAGTAACAACATCCTTTTTGCAATCTATCTTAGCATTAACAGTGTTCAAGAAGGGTCTACCAAATATGATGGGACAAAAGTCATCTTGTGGGGAACCAAGAACAAGAAAATCAGCAGGATATTTAACTTTGCCACACAAGACTTCAACATCTCTAACAATCCCAATTGGTGAAATAGTATCTCTATTGGCAAGCTTAATTGTAACATAAATTTCTTCTACCTCAGCAGGTGCAATATCATGCATAATTTCTTCAAATAAGGAATAAGGTATTGCACTGGCCCTAGCACCCATATCACATAAACCATGATAACAATGATCTCCTATTTTAACAGAAATAACAGGCATGCCTACAACATGTCAATGTTTCTTAGCATCGGGTCTAGCAATTCTAGCAGCTCAATCATAGAAATATATAACATGCCCATCAATATTATTAGCCAAGAGATCTTTAACCATAGCAATACTAGGTTCAACTTTAATTTCCTCAGGAGGTGTATATGTTCTAGAATTACTCTTATGAACCACAGTTGAAGCTTTAGCATGATCCTTTATCCTAATAGGGAAAGGTGGTTTTTCAATATAAGTAGTAGGAACAATAGGATCATTATAAGTGATAGTCTTTTCTTCAACTGTAATAGGTGCAACTACTTTTACTTCAGTGGGGGTGTTATATTTAAACCACTTATCCTTAGGGAGATCAACATGAGTAGCAAATGATTCACTGAAAGAAGCTACTATCTCAGAGTCAAGTCCATATTTAGTGCTAAATCCATGAAAAGCATCGGTATCCATAAAAGATTTAACACAATCAAACTTAGGTGTCATACCTGACTCCTTACCATCGTCGGAATCCCAATCTTTAGAGTTGCGTTTAATTCTTTCCAATAAATCCCATTTGAATTGAATAGTCTTCATCATAAAAGACCCATCACAAGAAGTATCAAGCATGGTGCGATTGTTGAGAGAAAGCCGAGCATAAAAGTTTTGAATAATCATTTCTCTTGAGAGCTCATGATTGGGGCATGAATATAACATTGACTTAAGCCTCCCCAAGCTTGAGCGATGCTTTCTCCTTCGCGAGGCCAAAAATTATATATATAATTGTGATCACGATGAACAAGATGCATAGGATAAAACTTCTGGTGAAATTCCAATTTCAATCGTTTGTAGTCCCAGGATCCCATATCATCACATAGCCTATACCATGTCAATGCGTCTCCCTTCAAAGATAAAGGGAAAACCTTCTTCTTAATAACATCATCGACATACCTGCAAGCTTAAATAATCCACAAACTTCATCCACATAGATAAGGTGTAAATCGGGATGCAATGTTCCATCTCCTGCAAAGGGATTAGCTAGCAGTTTCTCTACCATACCTGAAGGAATTTCAAAGTAAACATTTTCAGTAGGTTCAGTAGGTTGAGGAGCAACTCTTTGCTCTACTGGTCAGGGTGAAGATACCCCAAACAAGCCCCTCAAAGGATTAGTTTCCATACTAACAAGTGACAGTAAATTTCACCACACTACATAAATGTTTCCTTACCAAGTTCAACTTACCAAAGGCGCTTCACTCCCCGGCAACGACGGCAGAAAAGAGTCTTGATGACACACAAGTGTGGGGGGTCTATCATAGTTCTTTCGATAAGTAAGAGTGTAGAACCCAACGAGGAGCAGAAGGAAATGACAAGCGGTTTTCAGTAAGGTATTCTCTACAAGCACTGAAATTGTAGGTAACAGGTAGTTTTGTGATAAGATAATTTGTAACGGGTAACAAGCAATGAAAATAAATAAGGTGCAGCAAGATGTCCCAATCCTTTTTGTAGCAAAGGACAAGCCTGGAGAAGTTCTTATAATGAGAAAAGCGCTTCCGAGGACACATGGGAATTATCGTCAAGCTAGTTTCCATTACGTTCATATGATTCGCGTTCGTTACTTTGGTAATTTGATATGTGAGTGGACCGGTGCTTGGGTACTGCCCTTTCTTGGACAAGCACCCCACTTATGATTAACCCCTATTGCAAGCATCCGCAACTACAAAAGAAGTATTAAGGTAAACCTGACCATAGCATGAAACAAGTGGATCCAAATCAGCCCCTTACGAAGCAACGCATAAACTAGGGTTTAAGCTTCTGTCACTCTAGCAACCCATCATCTACTTATTACTTCCCAATGCCTTCCTCTAGGCCCAAATAATGGTGAAGTGTCATGTAGTCGAAGCTCACATAACACCACTAGAGGAGAGACAACATACATCTAATCAAAATACCGAACGAATACCAAATTCACATGACTACTAATAGCAAGACTTCACCCATGTCCTCAGGAACAAATGTAACTACTCACAAAGCATATTCATGTTCATAATCAGAGGAGTATTAATATGCATTAAGGATATGAACATATGATCTTCCACCAAATAAACCAACTAGCATCAACTACAAGGAGTAATCAACACTACTAGCAGCCCACAGGTACCAATCTGAGGTTTTGGTAAAAAGATTGGACACACGAGATGAACTAGGGTTTGAGAGGAGATGGTGCTGGTGAAGATGTTGATGGAGATTGACCCCCTCCTGATGAGAGGATCGATGGTGATGACGATGGTGATGATTTCCCCCTCACAGAGGGAAGTTTCCCCGGTAGAATAGCTCCGCCGGAGCCCTAGATTGGTTCCGCCAAGGTTCCACCTCGTGGTGGAGGAGTTTCGTCCCGTAAGCTTGCTTATAATTTTTTTCAGGGTAAAAGACTTCATATAGCAGAAGATGGGCACCAGAGGGCTGCCAGGTGGCCCACGAGGCAAGGGGGCGCCCCCAGGGGGGTAGGGTGCGCCCCCACCCTCGTGGCCAGGGTGTGGGCCCCCTCTGGTACTTCTTCCGCTAAATATTTATCATTAATTCCAAAAATGACTTTCGTGGAGTTTCTGGACTTTTGGAGCTGTGCAGAATAGGTCTCTAATATTTGCTCCTTTTCCAGCCCAAAATCCCAGCTGCCCGCATTCTCCCTCTTCATGTAAACCTTGTAAGATAAGAGAGAATAGCCATAAGTATTGTGACATAACGTGTAATAACAGCCCATAATGCAATAAATATCGATATAAAAGCATGATGCATAATGGACGTATCAAACATGCACATCAATGACTGTCAGGAGCTCAGGACCCTCCGTGACGGACGCCTCGGTCATCGCCCCGAGCGCAGAAACCGAGGCTACAGTCGTGGAGGTGGCCGAGGCGGAGGAAGCGGGGACAGCCACGACCATCAACAAGAGTGGTGCGACCAGCCTCGGGAGGACCGCTGGCAAAGCCAACCTCGCGAGGGCGCCTGGTGGGATCAGCCTCATGAGGATCGGCTTTAGGGAAACGCTGGTCTTCCCCCGCTGCCTCCGCCGCTGAGGAGGAACGAAGACCACCACCAAGACGAGGGGCCTGTGGGCTTTCAAGAGCCTCGTGCCATCGCCTGCATCTTGGGCGGCTCCCAGGCCCCAGCCTCTCATCGCGCCTTCAAGCAGTTTGCACGTGAGGTGAACGCAACCATCCCCAAGCTCAAGGAGACACGCCCACTCAGGTGGTCCAAGTACGCCATCACCTTCAACTCCTCCGACCAGCTCAAGTGCGCGGCCACAGCCGGCGCGCTCCCAATGCTCTGCTCACCCATCATCAGCAACGTACTTGTCACTAAGACACTCATCGATGGCGGAGCTGGCTTCAATGTTCTCTCTGTCCAGACGTTCAACAAGCTCCAAGTGCCATACCACTAGCTCCAACCTACCAAGCCCTTCTCAGGAGTGACCAATGGCTCCATGCATCCAATCGGGCAAGTCCGCCTCCCTGTCACCTTCGGTAAGCGCGACAACTACCACAGCGAGCTCATCGACTTCGATGCCGCCGACATCCGCCTGCCATACAATGCCATCCTCGGGTACCCAGCCCTAGCCAAGTTCATGGCGGCAACGCACCACAGCTATGATGTCCTCAAAATGCCAGGGAGCGGTGGAATCATCACGGTCTCCTGCAAAGAAAAGGACGCAGTGTGCTCTCTTGAGCGCGCCTACCAGGCTGCGGCGGTCAAGAACCCTGAAGATGAAGGCGATGTCCTCCCTCCTGAGGTCGCCCCCAAGACCAAGAAGCAGCTGCTAGGCCAGGGGTCTTAGGAGGAGGCGGCGTCTGGCGGTGACGCCTTGAGCCTCGCATCCGTGGACGGGGCACCTTCACCTATCGCATAGGAAGGCACGCCCGGCACCCCTCTCAGGTTGGGCTCGGGGGCTCTCCTCTGGAGGGCCTTTGACCTGGCCAACGTCACGAGGGAGGTGCTTGGGCACCATGTGGCGGCATGCTTCACTGCACCCTTCCGAGGGGAGAGCACAGGGCGCGAGGCACCAAGTGCTCAGGAGTTCGTCAGCAAGGCAGTCACGGAAATTCAGGAGGCGAGGGCTGTGCGGGGCGATCGCCGCCCACCACCAGGCGCGGCTCCTTGCCCTGGTGAGGGCGAGGAGTTCCACTCACAGCTACATTCTCAGGAGCTTTTCTTGCCGCGTCTCAGGAGCTTTTCTGGCCGCCCCGTGTCGGCCGATGTGAGGGTCCCGCTCACAGCTACATTCGCATGCCGTTCAGCTTGCTGAGCATGGCTGTTGCATCTCAGCACCACATGCGCGACGTCCTGGCGGCCCGGGAGGCTAGGCACCAGGCGATCTAGGCGGAGATGGCGATGGACCCTCGCGAGCCCACCAGGCCCCTTGAGCCTCCGGAGGTTCAGGTCCAGGGTGACTCATGAGGAGCGGCTTCAGCAACGCACAGCTCCTGCTACCCCAACATTTCTTCAGCAACGGTGCCAGGTGGCATCTTTTAGTTTGTTCAATTTGGGGGCGCCCCTCGGGCTACACTAACCCCAAGCCGCATGGGTCTGTCCCTGCAGCATGTATCCTTCTTGCATTCCTCAGAACTGGTTTACATTCTTATATGAGTGGCCTTAAGATTATCAATTGCCTGTCCAGCGCTTAGTCGCCATGAACGTCTCACGCCCTTGCAAGCCCATGCACGACTGCCTCATGATTAAGGACTGGCACGACGTCTGTGCTCGGGTCCATCCCTGCAACATCGCTAAACCCAAGAGGCTAATCTCTGGCTCACGGGCCAGCTCCCATGTACGTCACCTCCCATGGCCCTTGGTGCCTTGTTCTCGCATGAGCTAATCGTGAGCGGGCGAGTGAGGGCGCGTGACCCGGTGCCTCGTCACCACGGGAGCCTTGCGCTGGTTGTTTTTCTTTAGGACCTGTGCATGAGACGACTGGGCACGGTGTCTGTGCTCGGGTCCGTCCCTGCAGCATCGATAAACCCAATGGATGAGCTCTGTCTGGGGGCCCGACCCCGTTCACGTTGCCTCCTGGGGTCGTTGGTGTCTGTCCTTCTCATGCAATAACCTTAGGAGATTCACTCGGCGCAGGTTGCCTAACCAACTTGCAGGACTACCACAAGTGTTCCTAATCAAATTCAGGCACAACCCGCCTTGAGGTAGGGCCTCGTGAGTCCCGCGCTGTCTCATGAGTGCCCACACACACCTCCTCTAGCCTTGCTGTGCAAGCCACGTGTCAGGGCGGGGTTGTACGTGCCCCGGGGGTTCTCCTCAGAGGGATCCCCCTCCCACGTACCAGTGGAAGCACCATGCTCCGTGCTGGTAGTTGACACTGTCGAGGAGTGGCTATGCCCGTGCAAGAGCGGAAGCGCCATGCTCCGCACTGGTGATAAACAACTGAGGGTGGCCTTGTGGCCGCAGCAACCTCACGGAGCCTCTAGGCTCAGTGCTTAGCCTCACCGCACTGCTCTCCCTTGGGAGGGTAGCACGAGGGGGCTGGGCGTGGGGGCTACGCTCAGGTCACGCCTGGCGTACGCCACCTTGCCAGGTCCCACGGACCTGGTCTTCGCGCGCCCCTCCCGAGCGAGAGCTCGGCGAGGAAAGGTATGATGGTCTGTTCATATGTCAAGGGGGACTCCTGAGCATCACTTCTCAGGAGCCTAACTGTCCATGTAGCCCCTCGCCTCTTGGTCTCGTCCTGGTGATCAGGACGACCCAACGGCGGCTGAAGTATGCGCGAGGCTGGGCCCTGCCGATGCAGAACATGAAGGCCTGCTCTCGCACCTCCTTTCCCAAGTTGTTCGCACGTCAAGGGGGACTCCTGAGCATCGTGTCTTAGGAGCCTAACTGGCCACGTAGCCCCTCACCCCTTGGTCTTTTCCTGGCGAACCGAACGACCCAACAGTGGATGAGGTATGCGCGGGGCCGGGCCCTGCCGACGCAGAACACTAAAGCAAACGGAAAAGATATCGTGAAACTCTAGCAAAATTATTACAAAACACATTATTCTACGCATAAGTTCTTACGCCTGCACGAGGCATGATACATATTGCAGAATAAAGCCAGGGAGAAGCACTACCGCCCAGCCTCCTCTTCTGCCTCGGACGCCACCGTCGCCCGCCTACGGAGTCCTGTCGTCGATGATGTCGTTGTCGTCCTTGTCGTCGAACGGCGAGGAACTTCTTCACCAAGGCCTCCACCGGACCTTCACGACTTCAGCAGGAGTGGCGCAGGACTCGGGGTCCACGGGCTCGAGTAAGGCGGCGAAGTCGAAGCTGGCGTCTCAAAGATAGAGATGGCTGAAGATGCGCGTCAGGGCCGAGGAAGAGACTACGCAGGCCTCCCCCTCCACCATGGAGCCAAACCCGGCGATGCCGCTTTCGAGTGCTTCAACGAGCTCGGGAAGCAGAGCGGCAGGGCCCTGCTCCAGGGTCACCGCTGGCTCCTGGTGCTCGCTCCCGAAGAGATAATGTAGCGCCTGGCGGGACCTTGCATCGAGGGAGACGAAGGCGTCGCGCTCCATGGTGGCCGCCTTCTCGGCCTTGGCGAGGGACGCCTGGGCCTCCTCCACCTCCTCCTTCAACTTCTCCAGGAGGCTGCGCTCCGTGATCTACTCCTGGGCTGCTTGTGCAAGCTCAACGTCGCGGTCGGCAATTGCAGCCTCCTGGGCCTTCAGCTCCTCCTCCCGCACCTTGAGCTGGTTGGCCTGGGTGGCCTGCTGATCCTGGTCTTCAGTTCGGCCTCCACCGTGCGGCATCGCTGCTGTGTGTCCTTGGCTTCCTTCAGTGACGTGTCACGCTCGGCCTCGGCTAAGCCGGCCACCCACTGGCCCTCCTCTGCGGATGCCACGGCTTGACCCCATGCCGTCCGAACAGATGCATCAGCCCGGAGCCACCCCGAGACCAGCTCTTAGCTCCCCGATGCCCTGTGCCTGTCCGGACCCTGAAGATCATCCTGGAGCTGGTCCAGCATGGAGCGGGCCTCCTCCAGGGCTCTGGACACGGTGGAAACACCATGGCCCGATGCGTGTGGTGGATGGAAGAGGAGGTGCTCCCGGCGCCAAGACCGGCGGAGCAGCAGCAACAAGAAGGACCGGGGGCTCTGGAGGCCTTGGATCCTTAGCAAGTGAGTCGGGGATAGGCGCCTCCGGGATCAGCTCTGCCATGGGAGCCGTTTCCTCCTAAGGCTGGGAAGGAGCAATAGGATGTCACACCCTAGCTAGTCATGCATCAGAGTGTGTGCATCATGTTTAAAATTCCATTTAATTTGAAATGGGGATTTGTGAAACCCTCAGAATCATTTTGAAAATGACCCAAATAAAAACTTCTCCAAAAAAAGGTCCAAGAAAATGCTCATGTTGCTCTCTGAAAATATTGGACAGAGATAATAATCAAACCAATAATTTTGAGAGCTCATAGGTATTTATTTTGGGCATTTGGAATTAATGCATAAATATTTGCTTTGGAAATATATTAATTATATATATTAATATATGTCCAAATATTATGCCATTTATAAAGGAGCTCTGAAATAATATATCTAGCCCCTGCAAAAATTGGCATAAGGAAATAAAATGATTTAATATTTTATTTAAATCAAAACAAATGTCAGAAATTAGAAAACAGAAAAAAAAATAAAAGGGAGAAGCTTACCTGGGCTCCTCCACTGTGCGGCCCAGCCAGCTGGCTGGCCCAGCCAGCAGCCGGCCCAGCCCATCTCCCTCCTCTGTCGTCTTCGTCCCGACAGAGGGAGGGGAGTGTGGCCGGCGCGCGCGCGCGCCACCGCGCCACGCCACCTCTCTCCCTGCTTGCATGCCCTCCCCTCCTCGCTCGATGCCCCGGACGACGCCACGCCTCCCCCCTGCTCTCTCTCACTCTCCCTCGGCTCTTCCTTCCTCTCCCTCGCTCTCTCTCTCACACGGCCGAACACCCCCGTCGCCGCCGTTCGCCATAGCAGCCATCTCCGGCCACCCCTCGCTCCCCCGACTAGCTCAGAAGCTCCGCCACGACCCCCTCTTCCTCCCCACCGCTCCACAGCTCCCCGGAAGCCCTGCATCGCCGCCACGTCGCCGTTCCCCTCTTCGGGCTCCGACCATCGTCGCCGTCGAATTCGTCGTCTCCAGCGCGTCCCCGAGGCCGCTAACCATCCCTGCAGCTCCGCGGTGAGCCCCCGGATCGTTTCCCCCTTCTCCCCTGGTCTCTCCCGACCTCTAGGCCCTAGCCCCACCTTGGCCGAGAGCTCCACGCCGCCGGCGATGTCGCCGTCGTGGCCACGGTCACCGTAGCACCCAACCGAGCACACTATCGTGCTCCACACCTCACTAGGAGTACGCAGCACGCGCTAACGCCTCCCCAAACCCCCTACAACACCGATCCCGACCGCACCCGAACTCCGGCGGCCGCAGCCGAGCTCGCCGCCGTCGACTCCGACCACCCCAGGCTCGGCCACCACCACCGTTCGACGCGCGGGAGCAAGAGCTTTCCAACGAGCCCAAGCACGGCCTCTCCCGTGCCCTGTAGCGCGATCCCGCATCGCGCCGCCGTCTCGGGCATCGCCGGCGTCACGTCGCCGGTGGGTTTGACCCACCTTGACCACGGCAGGACCCCCCTGAGTCCCTGACAGGTGGGCCCAGCCCTGTAGCTAATTAGGATTAGCGCTAACCACTGTTAGTTAACCCCCTGACACTGACTAGTGGGCCCCAGCGCCACTAATTAGTAATTAGGATTAAATTAACCCTGTTTAACCCCCCTGTCACTGACGTGTGGGCCCCATACGTCAGGTTTTAGTTGCATTAGCCCAACACACTCATATTGCTATGTTTCATGCATGCATCATATTGTTGCACATTGTTTGGTGATGGTTGTGTATCGGTGTCCTTTGCGACAGGTTCTGCCTCCGAGGAGTACCGTGATTACCCTAACGAAGAACCGTATCAGTGCATCGAACCATCAGGCAAGCAACCAACCATTTGATCATATCGATACAATCCCATGTTCTCGCTCCTGCTCTCTTTTACTGCATTAAGACAACGCGATTCAAACTGCTGTGTGCTACGGTAGTTGAACCCATTTCCTCTGCATGACCTGTCATTGCCACAGTAACTAGATGAAACCCACTAGCATGTGTAGGAGTTGATTGAGCCCTATGTATGTGTTGTTCCTACCTTGCTATGCCTGCTATGCTTAGAGTCGTGTCAGGTCTGGTTCATCTGGGTGATGGGCTAGAGTGAAATGATTATGTCGGTAATAAGAGTGGTGTGGTGAACACGATTTGGTAAAGGTATCGATGAGAGGCCATGTAGGAGTACATGGTGGGTTGTTTCATTGAAGCCGACCTTAAGCACTGAGATCTGTATATGTGATTTAAGATACAGCTACTACCATGCATTGGGCCCTGAAATATGACCCCGCTCGACTTCTTATTCACCCTAGCTCTCTGTCCAGGAGTTGCAAGTAGTTTCTGGTGTTTGTAGCCTACTGGAGGCCGTGGACAGCGCTGACCGTAGGGGTGGGCTGTGATGCGGTAGGTACGTGGCACGGTGTACCGAATACCCGTTAGGTATCTCGGGAACCCTGTTCACATCGTTCGGGGCCGTATGGGAAACCTCGGCCGGACTCCCTGCGGATGGAACCTGAATAGGCGATAAACCTGGACTAGAGGCTTAAGTGTTTAGGTATGTCTTGGTCTACACCCACGTCGGTTTTCGCTTGAAGTCTGCCGAGCACATGTCGTGTGCAGACGCTAAGTGGTGGAAACATGTATGAAGAAGTACACCCCTGCAGGGTTAACATGATCTATTCGAATAGCCGCGTCCGCGGTAAAGGACTACTTGGTTGCCTATACAGTTCATAGACAAGTAAATGGAAACTACTAAAAGCCTCAAGATAAGTGTGAGTGCCGAGGATGGCTCTTCCGTAGGAAGACGGAGGTGGACCCTCGGTAGTGTATTGAAGTGGTGAGTAGTGGACTCGTGTGCGCAAAACCATTTCAAGTTGGAGTATCGTAGGATAGCCTAGCCAAGAGTCAAAGCTGGCTTGCTGCAATAACTCCACCAACCCTTCTTGATAATATGCATGTATGTAGGATCTGATGTAAGTCTTGCTGAGT
The DNA here is from genome assembly GCF_002162155.2 of Triticum dicoccoides. NCBI lineage: Eukaryota > Viridiplantae > Streptophyta > Magnoliopsida > Poales > Poaceae > Triticum > Triticum dicoccoides. Next base: position 470,297,906 of record NC_041385.1, read on the forward strand.
ACCTTTGTACTCATGTTGCTATAATCTACATTTTTACAGAAGAC
>NC_041385.1:470298070-470301085 GCF_002162155.2 Triticum dicoccoides
TAGTATAGCTAGGCTTTCCAAGCCTCTTTTATTTTACTAGTTGTCTGTACTCAGACAAGTTACTTCCGCTGCTGGTTTGTATGACTGTATGACTTGTATGTTGGGTCGTGAGACCCGTACCTTTGTGTATGTTATGTATGGCTCCCTGAGCCTTAAATAAAGTACTTATGTCATAGAGTCATGTTGTGATGCTTCGTTGTATTTGCACATATCGAGCATATTGTGTGTATGATTGAAATGCTTGGTATGTGTGGGATCTGACTATCTAGTTGTTTATCTTTAGTAGCCTCTCTTACCGGGAAATGTCTCCTAGTGTTACCGCTGAGCCATGGTAGCTTGCTACTGCTCTGGAACACTTAGGCTGGCCGGCATGTGTCCTTCTCCGTTCCTGTGTCTGTCCCTTCGGGGAAATGTCACGCTTTGAGTACCGGAGTCCTGTTAGCCCGCTACAGCCCGGTTTACCGGAGTCCTGCTAGCCCAGTGCTACAGCCCGGACCCACTTGCTGATGACCGACACGTTCGAAGCTGGGTCATGGATGCCTGTCCCTGTAAGTCTGTGCCACATTGGGTTTACGACTAGTCATGTCAGCCCGGGCTCTTTATCATATGGATGCTAGCGACACTATCATATACGTGAGCCAAAAGGCGCAAACGGTCCCGGGCAAAGGTAAGGCGACACCCGTGGGAACACCGTGCGTGAGGCCGCAAAGTGATATGAAGTGTTACCGGCTAGATCGATGTGACATCGAGTCGGGGTCCTGACAGCGTTGGCATCAGAGCCGGACTGCCTGTAGGTTCTCCAAGCCAAACTGGTCGATGTTGAGTCTAGAAATTCTTTAGTTATATGTAGGGGAATTGTTTGTGGGTTGGAACGTAAGGCTCTTTTTACTCCTTATACCTTATGACTTTCTGATCTGAGTCAGTCCATTCTTCCACCGGGGTTAAGGAATTAGGATCTGTTCTCTCTATCAGGATCACGAGTTACTAATCAGTAGTACCTTATAAGTTTGATGGTTACAAGCCTAGTTCAGTTCTACTACCACATTATGTTGTTAGAATGGTTTCAGAACTTTGATATGATGATGTTGAGTTTGTACGAAATCCTTTGTCAAATGTCTCAAAATCCTTTCTGAGCATTTACAGCTGTTATGCTGCCGAAATTTTGTTAGAAACTCTAATGCCTTTGCATTATGATTATGCTTTCAGATGGCCACTCGCGACCTCAATCAAGTGGTTCGCCTGACTCGATGTCTAGATGTACCCGGCCATACTGCCAAGTTGGTCAGGGTAATGACTGAGGCTGGATACCGCTGGTATCCCGAGTACACGGTCGAAGAGCAATTCCGGGATTTTAATCAAAGCCAGTATCTCTGCACTGTCAGGATATTTCCATCTTATCCTGGATCCACCGAGCCTCTTCACTGCTCCTACGGACTCGGGGTTACTATTGAGATGGCTGTGCAGGACGCCGCCTACTCTATGATGACCATTATGCGAGTCAGATCTGGTCTATTTTGGGACTCTGATTTCCGGTATATGCCAGGATCACTTCCGGGAGCACAAGGGTATCTCCAGGCTATCTATGCTGACCCCACTCAGGAGGATTCACGGACTCGCACCACTGCTGAGATGCTCGAGGATAAGGACCGTGAAAATCGGGCCTTAAGGTTAGAGCTCTTCAATACCCGTGCTGACCACTGGGCCACTTTGACTCGGTTCGCACCGGCGGTGCAAGCTGGATATTCAGATATGCGCGATCTCTATCCTGTGAGATCTGCTCTGCCGGACGTGATGGTTTGGCGTGATGTAGGAGGCATCACCCCACCTCACGGTCCCCGTAGGCCACCGTTTGTTGGTCCAAGGCCTCATCCTAGCCCCTATGGTCCACAAGCTCCGCGAGACCGTCTGTTTCCGGATGATCATGTTGAACTTCCAGGCTATGGAGGCGACTTCTATGAGGACTACTACGGATCGGTCTGAGTTAGCGGTAGTATCACTAGTTCGCACTAGTTGTGTCTTCTATCGTCCCGCGTGACTCGTGGGATATGACCTAGTTTGTACTCTTTCCGGAGGTGTAGAAAAATAATGTATAGGAGCTTGGGATGCCTCCGATAAGATGTAATCCTCTTTCACCGTAATAGTACTTTGTTTGGTCTTGTACTAAACCCTGTATGGTGTGTATGACAATGGAATAAAGAAGCAGTTTCTGTATTTACCATGTCATACGGATGATCATCTTGCATTTCGAGTTATACCTTACATTTTTATCCTATGTCGGAATTTTATCATCCTGACTAAATCATTGCCTTGTTACCTAGGATGGTCAACACGCGCGCTAACCCTGCTTCCCAAGAGCAGGCCGAAGGCAGTGAAGCCAGGGATGCAAATCTGCCTCATCCTCCTTCACTAGCCGAGGTTATGATGGAAGCTGAGAGAAACAAGCGGGAGACCAACCGTTTGTTGGAGCGTATTGAACAGAATACAGCACACCATCAGAGGACTAACGTGGTGTCACTCAGTGATTTTATCAAATTACATCCACCCATGTTCCACCACTCCGTCGAGCCTCTCGACGCTGATGACTGGCTTCGCAGTATCTCTCACAAACTGCGTTCCGCGCTGGTAGCGGAGGCTGACAAGGTCACCTTTGCTGCATATCATCTTGAAGGCCCCGCCAGTCTATGGTGGGAGAATTATGGAGCTATGCGCCCAGCGGGCCATGTCACTACTTGGGCTGAGTTCAGCGAGGCTTTCCGTGAACATCACATTCCGGAGGGTCTCATGGACCGTAAACGTGAAGAATTTTGCAGTTTCACCCAAGGCCGACTTTCTGTGGATGCCTATAGCAGGGAGTTTGGTAATCTTGCCCGATATGCAACTGAGGAAGTGTCTACTGACGCCAAGAAGCAAGCAAGGTTCCGTAAGGGCCTTAGTCCTGAGCTTCGCCGCGACCTCCGTCTGCATGAGTGCACATCTTTTCAGAAACTTGTCAACAAAGCCATCAGTGCTGAAACT
>NC_041385.1:470301095-470309312 GCF_002162155.2 Triticum dicoccoides
TGGTCTACACCCACGTCGGTTTTCGCTTGAAGTCTGCCGAGCACATGTCGTGTGCAGACGCTAAGTGGTGGAAACATGTATGAAGAAGTACACCCCTGCAGGGTTAACATGATCTATTCGAATAGCCGCGTCCGCGGTAAAGGACTACTTGGTTGCCTATACAGTTCATAGACAAGTAAATGGAAACTACTAAAAGCCTCAAGATAAGTGTGAGTGCCGAGGATGGCTCTTCCGTAGGAAGACGGAGGTGGACCCTCGGTAGTGTATTGAAGTGGTGAGTAGTGGACTCGTGTGCGCAAAACCATTTCAAGTTGGAGTATCGTAGGATAGCCTAGCCAAGAGTCAAAGCTGGCTTGCTGCAATAACTCCACCAACCCTTCTTGATAATATGCATGTATGTAGGATCTGATGTAAGTCTTGCTGAGTACCTTTGTACTCATGTTGCTATAATCTACATTTTTACAGAAGACACTGCAACCCCTTCTGATGGGTTCTATGTAGACGTTGACATCAACGAGTAGGCTAAAGACCCGGGTGGTGACCCTGAGCTTGTGATGGACCACGTAGTATAGCTAGGCTTTCCAAGCCTCTTTTATTTTACTAGTTGTCTGTACTCAGACAAGTTACTTCCGCTGCTGGTTTGTATGACTGTATGACTTGTATGTTGGGTCGTGAGACCCGTACCTTTGTGTATGTTATGTATGGCTCCCTGAGCCTTAAATAAAGTACTTATGTCATAGAGTCATGTTGTGATGCTTCGTTGTATTTGCACATATCGAGCATATTGTGTGTATGATTGAAATGCTTGGTATGTGTGGGATCTGACTATCTAGTTGTTTATCTTTAGTAGCCTCTCTTACCGGGAAATGTCTCCTAGTGTTACCGCTGAGCCATGGTAGCTTGCTACTGCTCTGGAACACTTAGGCTGGCCGGCATGTGTCCTTCTCCGTTCCTGTGTCTGTCCCTTCGGGGAAATGTCACGCTTTGAGTACCGGAGTCCTGTTAGCCCGCTACAGCCCGGTTTACCGGAGTCCTGCTAGCCCAGTGCTACAGCCCGGACCCACTTGCTGATGACCGACACGTTCGAAGCTGGGTCATGGATGCCTGTCCCTGTAAGTCTGTGCCACTTTGGGTTTACGACTAGTCATGTCAGCCTGGGCTCCTTATCATATGGATGCTAGCGACACTATCATATACGTGAGCCAAAAGGCGCAAACGGTCCCGGGCAAAGGTAAGGCGACACCCGTGGGGATACCATGCGTGAGGCCGCAAAGTGATATGAGGTGTTACCGGCTAGATCGATGTGACATCGAGTCGGGGTCCTGACAGCGTTGGCATCAGAGCCGGACTGCCTGTAGGTTCTCCAAGCCAAACTGGTCGATGTTGAGTCTAGAAATTCTTTAGTTATATGTAGGGGAATTGTTTGTGGGTTGGAACGTAAGGCTCTTTTTACTCCTTTATCTTATGACATTCTGATCTGAGTCAGTCCATTCTTCCACCGGGGGTTAAGGAATTAGGACCTATTCTCTCTATCTGGATCACGTGTTACTAATCAGTAGTACCTTATAAGTTTGATGGATACAAGCCTAGTTCAGTTCTACTACCACCTTATGTTGTTAGAATGGATTCAGAACCTTGTTATGATGATGATGAGTGTGTATGTAATCCCTTGTCAAATGTCTCAAATCCTTCTTGAGCATTTACAGCTGTTATGCTGCCAAAATTTTGCTAGAATTCTAATGCCCTTGCATTATGATTGTGCTTTCAGATGGCCACTCGCGACCTCAATCAAGTGGTTCGTCTGACTCGATGCCTAGATGTACCCGGCCATACTGCCAAGTTGGTCAGGGTAATGACTGAGGCTGGATACCGCTGGTATCCTGAGTACACGGTCGAAGAGCAATTCCGAGACTTTAATCAAAGCCAGTATCTCTGCACTGTCAGGATATTTCCATCTTATCCTGGATCCACCGAGCCTCTTCACTGCTCCTATGGACTCGGGGTTACTATTGAGATGGCGGTGCAGGACGCCGCCTACTCTATGATGACCATTATGCGAGTCAGATCTGGTATATTTCGGGACTCTGATTTCCGGTATATGCCAGGATCACTTCCGGGAGCACAAGGGTATCTCCAGGCTATTTATGCTGACCCCACTCAGGAGGATTCACGGACTCGCACCACTGCTGAGATGCTCGAGGATAAGGACCGTGAAAATCGGGCCTTGAGGTTAGAGCTCTTCAATACCCGTGCTGACCACTGGGCCACTTTGACTCGGTTCGCACCGGCGGTGCAAGCTGGATTCTCAGATATGCGCGATCTCTATCCTGTGAGGTCTGCTCTGCCAGACATGATGGTTTGGCGTGATGTAGGAGGCATCACCCCACCTCGCGGTCCCCGCAGGCCACCGTCTGTTGGTCCAAGGCCTCATCCTAGCCCCTATGGTCCACAAGCTCCGCGAGATCGTCTCTTTCCGGATGATCATGTTGAGCTTCCAGGCTATGGAGGTGACTTCTACGAGGACTACTACGGATCGGTCTGAGTTAGTGGTAGTATCACTAGTTCGCACTAGCTGTGTCATCTATCGTTCCGCGTGACTCGGGGGATATGACCTAGTTGTACTCTTTCCGGAGGTGTAGAAAAATAATGTATAGGAGCTTGGAATGCCTCCGATGAGATGTAATCCTCTTTTCACCGTAATAGTACTTTGTTTGGTCTTGTACTAAACCCTGTATGGTGTGTATGACGATGGAATAAAGAAGCAGTTCCTGTATCTACCATGTCATACGGATGATCATCTTGCATTTCGAGTTATTCCTTACATTTTTACCCTATGTCGGAATTTTATCATCCTGACTAAATCATTGTCTTGTTTACCTAGGATGGTCAACACGCGCGCTAACCCTGCTTCTCAAGAGCAGGCCGAAGGCAGTGAAGCCAGGGATGCAAATCTGCCTCATCCTCCTTCACTAGCCGAGGTTATGATGGAAGCTGAGAGAAACAAGCGGGAGACCAACCGTTTGTTAGAGCGTATTGAACAGAACACGGCACACCATCAGAGGACTAACGTGGTGTCACTCAGTGATTTTATCAAATTGCATCCACCTACGTTCCACCACTCCGTCGAGCCTCTCGACGCTGATGACTGGCTTCGCAGTATCTCTCACAAACTGCGTTCCGCGCTGGTAGCGGAGGCTGACAAGGTCACCTTTGCTGCATATCATCTTGAAGGCCCCGCCAGTCTATGGTGGGAGAATTATGGAGCTATGCGCCCAGCGGGCCATGTCACTACTTGGGCTGAGTTCAGCGAGGCTTTCCGTGAACATCACATTCCGGAGGGTCTCATGGACCGTAAACGTGAAGAATTTTGCAGTTTCACCCAAGGCCGACTTTCTGTGGATGCCTATAGCAGGGAGTTTGGTAATCTTGCCCGATATGCAACTGAGGAAGTGTCTACTGACGCCAAGAAGCAAGCAAGGTTCCGTAAGGGCCTTAGTCCTGAGCTTCGCCGCGACCTCCGTCTGCATGAGTGCACATCTTTTCAGAAACTTGTCAACAAAGCCATCAGTGCTGAAACTAGTCAGACTGACTATGACGCAACACGCAAGCATGGCCGTGATATGGGTTCCTCATCCGGTGCTGGTCCTCAGAAGCGCCGCGTGTGGGTGCCCAACACCGCCCTGCCACCCAGGTTCACACCGAGGCCATCTTTCCAGGCGCCTCGCCCCGTTCAACAGTCTGCTCCAGCCAAGCCCTATGGGGGTCCAATCAATAATTCTCCTCCACGTACCAGTTCCGTGACTTGTTTCAAGTGTGGGGAATCTGGTCACTATATGCGTGAGTGTCCCCAGACCAACCCCAACCAGTCTGCTAAAGCTGTTGGCCGTGGCAAGCCGACAGGGAAAGTGTTCCACGCCAAGCCGGTCACCGCTTCACGTGGCCATGTTAACTGTATCTCTGCCGAAGAAGCTCAAGAGGATCCCAACGTCGTTCTCGGTACGCTCCTTGTTAATTGCCACCCGGCATCTGTTCTTTTCGATACAGGAGCCTCTCATTCTTTTATATCCGAAAACTATGCTCGTTTGCATAACGTTGCATTCTGTGACATGCCATCCACTATGGTAATTCAAACTCCGGGATCCAAATGGCAAACTTCTAGAGTAAGCCATGGAAATGAAATCCAAGTCGACAGACTTGTTTTTCTCGCATCTTTGATAGCCCTTAAATCTTCAGATATTAATATCATTTTGGGTATGGACTGGATGTCAGCTCATCAAGCCAAAATTGATTGCTTCTCTAGGACTGTTCAACTCACCCATCCTTCGGGGAAGATAGTCAATGTCTTGACCCGAATAGCCAAGCGACAATTATATTCTCTTAACGCCAGCCCCTTGCCAGACCTTGAGGACGTGCCGGTAGTCTGTGACTTCCCGGATGTCTTCCCAGAGGAATTGCCAGGTGTTCCACCTGACAGGGATGTTGAGTTCGTAATAGATCTCATTCCAGGAACCGTTCCGATTGCTAGAAGACCCTATAAGATGGCACCACTAGAACTAGCCGAGCTTAAGAAACAACTCGATGAGTCCTTGAAAAAGGGTTTCATCCGACCTAGCTCATCTCCGTGGGCTTGCCCCGTCCTATTCGTTAAGAAGAAGGATGGTACGGACCGGATGGTTGTAGATTACCGACCTGTCAATTTGGTCACAATCAAGAACAAATATCCACTTCCCAGGATCAACGACCTGTACGATCAGCTCGCTGGATCCTCAGTCTTCTCCAAGATGGATTTGAGGTTGGGCTACCATCAAATAAAAATCAGAAACGGGGACATTCCTAAAACGGCCTTTGTTACTCGTTATGGCCAATACGAGTACACCGTCATGTCCTTCGGTTTAACCAACGCTCCAGCCACCTTTTCTCGGTTAATGAACTCAATCTTCATGGAGTATTTAGATAAATTCGTCGTTGTTTACCTCGATGATATACTCATCTACTCCAAGAACGAGGAAGAACATGCCGAACATCTAAGGCTAGTGTTGAAGAAACTTCGAGAGCATCGCCTTTATGCCAAATATTCTAAATGTGAATTCTGGTTGTCAGAAGTGACCTATCTGGGTCATGTAATATCTGGTAAAGGTATTGCTGTTAACCCTGAGCGAGTTCAAGCTGTCCTTAATTGGACTCCACCTGAATCGGTCAAGCAAGTTCGGAGTTTTCTAGGCTTAGCGAGCTATTGTCGTCGCTTTGTCGAGAACTTCTCCAAGGTTGCCAAACCTCTAACCGAACTCCTCAAGAAAGATAAGAAGTTCGAATGGACTCCACAATGTGAGCACAGCTTTCAGGAACTGAAAAGACGCCTGACCTCTGCTCCCGTACTGGTACCGCCAGACTTCTCCAAGGACTTTGTTATCTACTGCGACGCCTCGCGACAAGGACTAGGTTGCATTCTTATGCAAGATCGACACGTAATTGCTTACGCTGCACGGCAATTGCACCCACATGAGGAGAATTATCCTACTCATGATCTAGAGCTTGCAGCCGTAGTCTATGCACTTAAGACCTGGCGACATTACCTCCTCGGTAATCGTTGCGAAATATTCACTGATCACCAAAGTCTGAAGTACATTTTCACCCAACCGGATTTGAATCTCAGGCAGAGACGTTGGGTTGAATTGATCACAGACTTCGACTTAGGAATAACCTACACCCCAGGGAAAGCCAACGTCATGGCTGATGCGCTAAGTCGTAAATCTTATTGTAACAACCTGATGTTACAACAAAGTCAACCGCTTCTCCATGAGGAATTTCGGAAGCTTAACCTTCACATTGTTCCTCAAGGGTTTCTTTCCACCTTGGTAGCAAAACCTACTCTTACGGATCAAATCATCGCTGCTCAAAAGCGAGATAAGGGAATATCTAAAATCAAAGAGAACATTGCTAGCGGAGGTGCTAGTTTTTTCTCCACAAATGATCATGGTGTTGTGTACTTTGAGAACCGTCTAGTGGTTCCCAAGAACCAGCATCTACGGCAATTGATCCTTAAGGAGGCTCATGAATCTCCTCTCACCATTCATCCCGGTAGTACTAAGATGTATCAGGACCTACGCCAGAGGTTCTGGTGGACTAGGATGAAGAGAGAAATTGCTCAGTTTATTGCTAATTGCGACGTCTGTCGTCGTGTAAAAGCAGAGCACCAACGGCCTGCGGGCACCCTTCAACCTTTAGCTATTCCTGAATGGAAATGGGATAAAATTGGTATGGATTTCATTACCGGTTTTCCCAGGACCAAGAGAGGGAATAATGCTATTTTCGTCGTGGTCGATCGTCTTTCCAAAGTAGCCCATTTCTTACCTGTTCGTGAGAGTATAACCGCTAGTCAGCTGGCAGATTTGTACATCTCCCGAATAGTGTCTCTCCATGGTGTTCCTTTGGAAATTAACTCGGATCGAGGAAGTCTTTTCACCTCTCAATTTTGGGAAAGTTTCCAAAATGCTATGGGAACTCGTCTCTCCTTTAGCACCGCTTTCCACCCTCAGTCGAGTGGTCAAGTGGAACGCGTCAACCAGATTCTAGAAGACATGCTTCGAGCCTCTGTTATCTCTTTCGGAATGGACTGGGAGAAGTGCCTTCCATTTGCCGAATTCGCTTACAACAACAGCTATCAATCTAGCTTGGGTAAAGCCCCTTTTGAAGTTCTCTATGGACGACGGTGTCGAACACCCCTTAACTGGTCAGAGACCGGGGAAAGACAATTCTTTGGCCCGGATATGATTCAGGAAGCAGAAGAACAAGTTCGTATCGTTCGTGAAAAGTTGAAAACAGCCCAATCCCGTCAAAAGAGTCAATATGACCGAAAGCATAAGGCTATGACTTTCGAGGTTGACGAGAAGGCTTATCTTCGGATCACCCCTCTGAAGGGAACCCATCGTTTCGGTATCAAAGGCAAATTGGCTCCTCGTTACATTGGACCTTTTCGCATTCTCGCCAAACGAGGAGAAGTTGCCTACCAGCTGGAACTACCTCCGCATCTCTCCAGAGTCCACGATGTCTTCCACGTTTCTCAACTCAGGCGTTGCTTCTCGGATCCTATCCGTGGAGTGGACCACGAAACGCTTGATCTCCAAGATAATCTTACATATCGAGAGTACCCCATTCGTATCCTCGATCAAGCCGAACGTACCACGCGACGTCATAATATCAAGTTTCTCAAGGTTCAATGGTCGCACCATTCTGAGGATGAAGCAACTTGGGAAAGGGAGGATCGTCTTCGACTCGAGTATCCCGCCTTCTTCCCGGAGGAACCTAAATCTCGGGACGAGATTCTTTTGAGTGGGGGTGAGTTGTCACACCCTAGCTAGTCATGCATCAGAGTGTGTGCATCATGTTTAAAATTCCATTTAATTTGAAATGGGGATTTGTGAAACCCTCAGAATCATTTTGAAAATGACCCAAATAAAAACTTCTCCAAAAAAAGGTCCAAGAAAATGCTCATGTTGCTCTCTGAAAATATTGGACAGAGATAATAATCAAACCAATAATTTTGAGAGCTCATAGGTATTTATTTTGGGCATTTGGAATTAATGCATAAATATTTGCTTTGGAAATATATTAATTATATATATTAATATATGTCCAAATATTATGCCATTTATAAAGGAGCTCTGAAATAATATATCTAGCCCCTGCAAAAATTGGCATAAGGAAATAAAATGATTTAATATTTTATTTAAATCAAAACAAATGTCAGAAATTAGAAAACAGAAAAAAAAATAAAAGGGAGAAGCTTACCTGGGCTCCTCCACTGTGCGGCCCAGCCAGCTGGCTGGCCCAGCCAGCAGCCGGCCCAGCCCATCTCCCTCCTCTGTCGTCTTCGTCCCGACAGAGGGAGGGGAGTGTGGCCGGCGCGCGCGCGCGCCACCGCGCCTCGCCACCTCTCTCCCTGCTTGCCTGCCCTCCCCTCCTCGCTCGATGCCCCGGACGACGCCACGCCTCCCCCCTGCTCTCTCTCACTCTCCCTCGGCTCTTCCTTCCTCTCCCTCGCTCTCTCTCTCACACGGCCGAACACCCCCGTCGCCGCCGTTCGCCATAGCAGCCATCTCCGGCCACCCCTCGCTCCCCCGACTAGCTCAGAAGCTCCGCCATGACCCCCTCTTCCTCCCCACCGCTCCACAGCTCCCCGGAAGCCCTGCATCGCCGCCACGTCGCCGTTCCCCTCTT
>NC_041385.1:470309322-470327943 GCF_002162155.2 Triticum dicoccoides
CCGTCGCCGCCGTTCGCCATAGCAGCCATCTCCGGCCACCCCTCGCTCCCCCGACTAGCTCAGAAGCTCCGCCACGACCCCCTCTTCCTCCCCACCGCTCCACAGCTCCCCGGAAGCCCTGCATCGCCGCCACGTCGCCGTTCCCCTCTTCGGGCTCCGACCATCGTCGCCGTCGAATTCGTCGTCTCCAGCGCGTCCCCGAGGCCGCTAACCATCCCTGCAGCTCCGCGGTGAGCCCCCGGATCGTTTCCCCCTTCTCCCCTGGTCTCTCCCGACCTCTAGGCCCTAGCCCCACCTTGGCCGAGAGCTCCACGCCGCCGGCGATGTCGCCGTCGTGGCCACGGTCACCGTAGCACCCAACCGAGCACACTATCGTGCTCCACACCTCACTAGGAGTACGCAGCACGCGCTAACGCCTCCCCAAACCCCCTGCAACACCGATCCCGACCGCACCCGAACTCCGGCGGCCGCAGCCGAGCTCGCCGCCGTCGACTCCGGCCACCCCAGGCTCGGCCACCACCACCGTTCGACGTGCGGGAGCAAGAGCTTTCCAACGAGCCCAAGCACGGCCTCTCCCGTGCCCTGTAGCGCGATCCCGCATCGCGCCGCCGTCTCGGGCCTCGCCGGCGTCACGTCGCCGGTGGGTTTGACCCACCTTGACCACGGCAGGACCCCCCTGAGTCCCTGACAGGTGGGCCCAGCCCTGTAGCTAATTAGGATTAGTGCTAACCACTGTTAGTTAACCCCCTGACACTGACTAGTGGGCCCCAGCGCCACTAATTAGTAATTAGGATTAAATTAACCCTGTTTAACCCCCCTGTCATTGACGTGTGGGCCCCACACGTCAGGTTTGACTTCAGCCAGCCGCAGTTGACCACTGACGTCATGCTGACGTCATGCTGGTGCAATAATTATAATTTCTGGATTTAATTTAAATCAGGAAATTCCAGAATATTATTTAAACTTCAAAAATTCATAACTTTTATTCTGTAACTCCAAATTGGACAAATTATATATGAAAAATGATCAGAAAAATCCAATCTATCCATCTGTACTATTTTCATGCATGATCAAACAAGTTAAATTGATGTTTTAAGCAGAACAAGGAAAAGCACTTTAAAAGGCCATATTTGAATTTGAAATTTGAATCCTTGATTCAAATTTGTTCAAACCCTTTTGGTTTTAGTTGCATTAGCCCAACACACTCATATTGCTATGTTTCATGCATGCATCATATTGTTGCACATTGTTTGGTGATGGTTGTGTATCGGTGTCCTTTGCGACAGGTTCTGCCTCCGAGGAGTACCGTGATTACCCTAACGAAGAACCGTATCAGTGCATCGAACCATCAGGCAAGCAACCAACCATTTGATCATATCGATACAATCCCATGTTCTCGCTCCTGCTCTCTTTTACTGCATTAAGACAACGCGATTCAAACTGCTGTGTGCTACGGTAGTTGAACCCATTTCCTCTGCATGACCTGTCATTGCCACAGTAACTAGATGAAACCCACTAGCATGTGTAGGAGTTGATTGAGCCCTATGTATGTGTTGTTCCTACCTTGCTATGCCTGCTATGCTTAGAGTCGTGTCAGGTCTGGTTCATCTGGGTGATGGGCTAGAGTGAAATGATTATGTCGGTAATAAGAGTGGTGTGGTGAACACGTTTTGGTAAAGGTATCGATGAGAGGCCATGTAGGAGTACATGGTGGGTTGTTTCATTGAAGCCGACCTTAAGCACTGAGATCTGTATATGTGATTTAAGATACAGCTACTACCATGCATTGGGCCCTGAAATATGACCCCGCTCGACTTCTTATTCACCCTAGCTCTCTGTCCAGGAGTTGCAAGTAGTTTCTGGTGTTTGTAGCCTACTGGAGGCCGTGGACAGCGCTGACCGTAGGGGTGGGCTGTGATGCGGTAGGTACGTGGCACGGTGTACCGAATACCCGTTAGGTATCTCGGGAACCCTGTTCACATCGTTCGGGGCCGTATGGGAAACCTCGGCCGGACTCCCTGCGGATGGAACCTGAATAGGCGATAAACCTGGACTAGAGGCTTAAGTGTTTAGGTAGGTCGTGGTCTACACCCACGTCGGTTTTCGCTTGAAGTCTGCCGAGCACATGTCGTGTGCAGACGCTAAGTGGTGGAAACATGTATGAAGAAGTACACCCCTGCAGGGTTAACATGATCTATTCGAATAGCCGCGTCCGCGGTAAAGGACTACTTGGTTGCCTATACAGTTCATAGACAAGTAAATGGAAACTACTAAAAGCCTCAAGATAAGTGTGAGTGCCGAGGATGGCTCTTCCGTAGGAAGACGGAGGTGGACCCTCGGTAGTGTATTGAAGTGGTGAGTAGTGGACTCGTGTGCGCAAAACCATTTCAAGTTGGAGTATCGTAGGATAGCCTAGCCAAGAGTCAAAGCTGGCTTGCTGCAATAACTCCACCAACCCTTCTTGATAATATGCATGTATGTAGGATCTGATGTAAGTCTTGCTGAGTACCTTTGTACTCATGTTGCTATAATCTACATTTTTACAGAAGACGCTGCAACCCCTTCTGATGGGTTCTATGTAGACGTTGACATCAACGAGTAGGCTAAAGACCCGGGTGGTGACCCTGAGCTTGTGATGGACCACATAGTATAGCTAGGCTTTCCAAGCCTCTTTTATTTTACTAGTTGTCTGTACTCAGACAAGTTACTTCCGCTGCTGGTTTGTATGACTGTATGACTTGTATGTTGGGTCGTGAGACCCGTACCTTTGTGTATGTTATGTATGGCTCCCTGAGCCTTAAATAAAGTACTTATGTCATAGAGTCATGTTGTGATGCTTCGTTGTATTTGCACATATCGAGCATATTGTGTGTATGATTGAAATGCTTGGTATGTGTGGGATCTGACTATCTAGTTGTTTATCTTTAGTAGCCTCTCTTACCGGGAAATGTCTCCTAGTGTTACCGCTGAGCCATGGTAGCTTGCTACTGCTCTGGAACACTTAGGCTGGCCGGCATGTGTCCTTCTCCGTTCCTGTGTCTGTCCCTTCGGGGAAATGTCATGCTTTGAGTACCGGAGTCCTGTTAGCCCGCTACAGCCCGATTTACCGGAGTCCTGCTAGCCCAGTGCTACAGCCCGGACCCACTTGCTGATGACCGACACGTTCGAAGCTGGGTCATGGATGCCTGTCCCTGTAAGTCTGTGCCACTTTGGGTTTACGACTAGTCATGTCAGCCCGGGCTCTTTATCATATGGATGCTAGCGACACTATCATATACGTGAGCCAAAAGGCGCAAACGGTCCCGGGCAAAGGTAAGGCGACACCCGTGGGAACACCGTGCGTGAGGCCGCAAAGTGATATGAAGTGTTACCGGCTAGATCAATGTGACATCGAGTCGGGGTCCTGACATAGGAGCTGCTACGCCCCTCTATGTCGGAGCTGCGGCGACCGCGGCAGCGCGCTTGACCTCGGCGACCTTGGCATCCCCCTTCTTCTTCTTCGCCACCGACTGCGGTGTGACATCAAATGAAGATATTAAGCACCACAACAAAATCCAAGAGCTAGGGCAACTAGGAGCACTTTCTGGTCCATGGTGACATAGTTCCTCTTCAGGCCCATAAGCACGGGCTTCACGGGCGTGGGTGGCGCTGCGTTCTTGGGAGCATGCGAGCACGCGGCTGGCACCGCGCTGGATGGTGGCGACGAAGCAGGAACACTGCCCAGGGGAATAAGTGTCGACCTGCATGATATGTCTCCATCGTATCTATTTTTCCAAACACTTTTGCCCTTGTTTTGGACTCTAACTTGCAGGACCTGAATGGAACTAACCCGGACTGACATTGTTTTCAGCAGAATTGCCATGGTGTTATTTTTGTGCAGAAATAAATGTTCTCGGAATGACCTGAAACTTCATGGAGAATATTTTAGGAATTAATAAAAAATACTGGCGAAAGAATCAAGACCAGGGGGCCCACACCCTGTCCACGAGGGTGGGGGCGCACCCCCTGCCTCGTGTGCCCCCTGATACTCCATCGACCTCAACTCCAACTCTATATTTTCACGTTCGGGGAGAAAAAAATCAGAGAGAAGGATTCATCACATTTTACGATAGAGAGCCGCCGCCAAGCCCTAATCTCTCTCGGGAGGGATGATCTGGAGTCCGTTCGGGGCTCTGGAGAGGGGAATTCTTCGCCGTCGTCATCATCAACCATCCTCCATCACCAATTTCATGATGCTCACCGCCGTGCGTGAGTAATTCCATCATAGGCTTGCTGGACGGTGATGGGTTGTATGAGATTTACCATGTAATCGAGTTAGTTTTGTTAGGGTTTGATCCCTAGTATCCATTATGTTCTAAGATTGATGTAGCTATGACTTTGCTATGCTTAATGCTTGTCACTAGGGCCCGAGTTCCATGATTTCAGATCTGAACCAATTATGTTTTCATGAATATATGTGAGTTCTTGATCCTATCTTGCAAGTGAATAGTCACCTACTATGTGTTATGATCTGGTAACCCCGAAGTGACAATAATCGGGACCACTCCCGGTGATGACCGTAGTTTGAGGAGTTCATGTATTCACTAAGTGTTAATGATTTGGTCCGGTACTCTATTAAGAGGAGGCCTTAATATCCCTTAGTTTCCAATAGGACCCCGCTGCCATGGGAGGGTAGGACAAAAGATGTCATGCAAGTTCTTTTTCATAAGCATGTATGACTATATTCGGAATACATGCCTACATTACATTGATGAACTGGAGCTAGTTCTGTGTCACCCTATGTTATAACTGTTGCATGAGGAATCGCATCTGACATAATTATCCATCACTGATCCAATGCCTACGAGTTTTTCACATATTGATCTTTGCTTAGTTACTTTACCGTTGCCGCTGTTACAATTACTACAAAACTGCTACTGTTACTTTTGGCACTGTTACCGTTACTTCCATACTACTTTGCTACTAAATACTTTGCTGCAGATATTAAGTCTTTCAGGTGTGGTTGAATTGACAACTCAACTGCTAATACTTGAGAATATTCTTTGGCTTCCCTTGTGTCGAATCAATAAATTTGGGTTGAATACTCTACCCTCGAAAACTGTTGCGATCCCCTATACTTGTGGGTTATTAAGACTATTTTCTGGCGCCGTTGCCGGGGAGCGTAGATCTATTCTTTGTCACTTGGGATTTATATCTGCTGATCAGTATGAGGAACTTGAAAGACGAAAGAACCAAGATTTATCCCTCAACTACGAGGGGAGGTAAGGAACTGCCATCTAGCTCTGCACTTGATTCACCATTTGTTTTGAGTAAACTTGCGACACCGAAACCTGCTTCTGCTATTAATTCTGATATGTCGCATGTTATTGATGATGCCACTTTTGCTATGCATGATACTTATGATGAAACTACTTCTATGCTTGATAATACTGTGCCATTAGGTGAATTTCTTGATGAACAACTTGCTACGGCTAGAGAGAATGAAATTATTGAAACTGATAATACTAATGAAAGTGATGATGAAGATTCTCCCCCTAGATATGAATTTCTTGTTGTGCCTGAGGGTTATGTTATGGATGAACAAACTGCTAGAGATTTTCTTGCTTGCAATGATAGATCCGATCTTAAGAAATTATTAGCTAAGCTGAAAGAAAAGTCTCTAAATGCTAGAATGAAATATGACCCTGCTTTTGCTACTTCACCTATCTGTATTATTGATAAGGATTATTATTTCTCTATTGATCCTGAGATAATTACTTTGGTTGAATTTGATCCTTTTTATGGCTATGAATCTGAAACTGTTGTGGCGCATCTTACTAAATTGAATGATATATCCACCCTATTCACTCACGAGGAAAAAATTTGTTACTACCATATCCTTAAGTTATTTTCATCCTCATTAAAGGGTGATGCTAAAGTATGGTTTAATTCTCTTGATCCTGGTTGTGTGCGTAGTCCCCAGGATATGATTTATTACTTCTCTGCTAAATATTTCCCCGCTCATAAGAAACAAGCTGCCTTAAGGGAAATATATAATTTTGTGCAAATTTAAGAAGAGAGTCTCCCACAAGCTTGGGGGAGGCTTCTCCGATTACTTAATGCTTTGCCAGATCATCCTCTCAAGAAAAATGAAATACTTGATATCTTTATATGGACTAACCGATGCTTCCAGAGACCACCTGGATAGCTGTGTTGGTTGTGTCTTCAGGGAAAGAACTATTGATCAAGCTGAATTGTTATTGAATAATATGTTGACTAATGAAAACAATTGGACACTTCCTGAACCAACTCCTAAGTCAACTCTGAAGAAAAGGGGTATTCTATTTCTCAGTCCTGAAGATATGCAAGAGGCAAAGAAATCTATGAAAGAAAAGGGTATTAAAGCTGAAGATGTCAAGAATTTACCGCCTATTGAAAAAATACATGGTCTTGATAACCCGACACAGGTAGTAAAGGTAAATTCTCTCTATAGATTTGATGAAGGTGATATTCCTCGTTAAAAGTCTGCTAGCCAATGCTTAAATGAGTTTGATAATTTTATTATTAAACAAGAAAACTTCAATGCTTATGTTGGTAGACAATTGAAACACAATGCTTATATGATTGAACACTTGAGTGATTATATGTCTAGAGTTAAAGGTGAACTTAAACTTATTAGTAAACATGCTTCCATGGTTACCACTCAAGCAGAACAAGTGCTTAAAGCACAAAATGATTTGCTCAATGAATTAAATAATAAGAAAAATGATAATGCTGTTAGAGTTGTGACTAGAGGTGGTAGAATGACTCAGGAACCTTTGTATCCTGAGGGCTACCCTAAGAGAATTGAGCAAGATTCTCAGAGAAATAATGTCGATGCACCTAGTCCTTCTAAAAAGAAGAAAAAGAAAAATGATAGGACTTTGCATGCTTCTAGTGAACCTATTGTTGACACACCTGAGAATCCCAATGATATTTCTATTTCTGATGCTGAAACACAATCTGGTAATGAACATGAACCCAGTGATGATGTAAATGATAATGTTCATCTTGATGCTCAACCTAGCAATAACAATGATGTAGAGATTGAACCTGTTGTTGATCTTGATAACCCACAATCAAAGAATCAACGTTATGATCAAAGAGACTTCATTGCTAGGAAGCACGGTAAAGAAATAAAACCATGGGTTCAGAAACCCATGCCTTTTCCTCCTAAACCATCCAAGAAAAAGGATGATGAGGATTTTGAGCGCTTTGCTGAAATGGTTAGACCTATCTTTTTGTGTATGCATTTTACTGATATGCTTAAAATGAATCCTTATGCTAAGTACATGAAAGATATTGTTACAAATAAAAGAAAGATACCAGAAGCTGAAATTTCCACCATGCTTGCTAATTATAGTTTTAAGGGTGGAATACCTAAGGAACTTGGAGATCCAGGAGTACCAACTATACCATGCTCCATTAAAAGAAACTATGTTAAAACTGCTTTATGTGATCTTGCAGCCGGTGTTAGTGTTATGCCTCTCTCTTTACATCGTAGACTTGAATTGAATAAGTTGACACCTACTGAAATATCTTTGCAAATGGCCGATAAATCAACCGCTATACATGTCGGTATTTTTGAGGATGTGCATGTTGTAGTTGCAAACGGTACTATCTTAATGGACTTTGTTATTCTTGATATTCCCGAGGACGATAGTATGTCGATTATCCTTGGTAGACCCTTTTTGAATACTGCAGGGGCTGTTATTGATTGCAACAAAGGCAGTATCACTTTTCATGTTAATGGTAATGAGCATACGGTACACTTTCCGAGGAAACAACCTCAAGTTCACAGTATCAATTCTATTGGAAAAATTCCATCGATTATTATTGGAGGTTCTGAATTTCCTCTTCCTACTGTCAAGAAGAAATATGATATTCTTATTATTGGGGATGTACATATCCCCGTTGAGGTAACCTAGTGTTATTCGAAATTTCTCCGGTTCCATGTTATTCGAAAAGAGTTTGTTAACCAAACTTGATCAACCTTGTTAGTGGATTCATTTTGATGAGCATGAGATGGATGAAGTTAGAAAGCACAACCTTCTGTACCCTCCTTTTACTTTCTGTTATTTAGATTAAATAAAGCAAAAAAATAGTATTTTCTGTATGTTTTCTGATTTATCAGTGCAATAAAAAATACCCCGAAAATAGAAGTTCTCCAAATGTCCCGAAAATGAAATATGATTTTTTGTAGAATATTTAAGAATTATTGGCACTAAGAACACACCAGAGGGGGAAACCACCTGACCATGAGGGTCCAGGGCGCGCCCACCCCCTGGGGCGCGCCCCCTGCCTCGTGGGCCCCACGTGGGCCCCCTCCACTTATTCCTGCAACCACACACTTCTTCTTCCTCCAAAAAAAATCAACAACCATCTCAAGCACGAGTTCTAGCTCATCTTGCTACCATTTTTGATATACTTGCTTAAAGCTTCATTCACGAAACTGTTTTAGGGGATTGTTCTTTGGTATGTGACTCCTCCAATCGTCCCATTAGTTTTTGTTCTGGTGCTTTATTCATTGCAAATTTTTGCTGCTAAGGTGACCCTGTTCTTGAGCTTGAATGTTAAATTTATATGGTCCAAAGTAGTTTTATTGCATGATATAGTCTCTAGGCACTTGTGGGAGTAGTTGCTATCAATTTTGTTGAGTTTGGTTCACTTTTATTTTGAGTTACTAAAATTTTCAGAAATTTTTCAAAGGAAGAAATATGTTTAGGAAAATGTACCAAGGTTGTTCTTCAAGGAAGCAAGGACCCAGGCCCGCAATACGTGAGCCGAACCATGAACTACCAAGAGAAGCTCAAGTGCGGCCTTGTGAATGGCCGTCAGAAGATTTCATGGTCCAAGCAGGAATTAAGGAGGAATTTGACGCATATGTGCATAATGCTGAACTCAAGGGCTTCATGCTAGATAAGTGCCCTCAGTATTACCACTTAACTGATTCCTTAGTGAGAAGGTTCAAATTTACATCTTCACGCAATTCTCACATTGTCCTATTTGATCTTTATAATAAATCTTATACCATGGACTTAGAAGATTTTAATATTGCTTGTAAACTCCCCCAATGGGGTAGTGCTAGTGAACCTCGCAAATCTGAATTTAAAGATTTTCTTGCTAGTACCACTGTGGGGGAATCTAGAGAAATAACACAAGCTACCATAGGGAGCATTCATTTTCCTGCTATACATTATTTTGCTCTCTTTATAGGTAGATGCATAAATGGCAAGGACGAGGCATGTCACATGTGTGTTCCAGATCTTAGTGTTCTCAAGGGTGCTGTGCTAGGAGATAAACAATATAACTTGGGGGCCATTGTTGCATGTAGGTTGTATAATAATAGTTTAAGTGGAGACTTGTTTGGTGGGATTTATGCAACCCGTGTGGCTAATTTTCTTGAGATACCCATACATGAAAATGATATGGAGTTGCCTCCTGCTTATCTAGATCATGATGCTATGGTTCGTCATCAGTTTGTTGAGAGGAATGAATAGTTCCTCCAATACAGACTAATCTTTGACAGACGTCGCACTGTCCATGTTGCTCTCCATGCTCCTGGTTTCTTTGACTCTCAAGCAAAATGGAGATATATTATAATGAGGGAGGAGGCGAACGAGTACGAGAGGAGGATGGAGGCAGCTCGCCTCCAAGCTGCAGCTCTTGAGGCAGTAGCTGTTGCATCTCAGTACAACTCCAACTACGACTTTGGATATCCGCCAGGCCAGCAGTGGCCATAGACCAACTTAGGCCAAAAGCCTAAGCTTGGGGGAGTACGTATTTCTCACCGACGTTACATTCATGTTCACACACTCATTCTAGTTGTCGGTGCTCATACTTTTTCATTGTACTATCCATGCTGGTTTATTTTCTTTTCTAAGCCTTCTTCTTGTGTGTTTGAAAAACCTTAAGGAAAACCAAAAA
Source organism: Triticum dicoccoides (assembly GCF_002162155.2). Classification (NCBI taxonomy): domain Eukaryota; kingdom Viridiplantae; phylum Streptophyta; class Magnoliopsida; order Poales; family Poaceae; genus Triticum; species Triticum dicoccoides. The sequence goes on from NC_041385.1 coordinate 470,319,268, forward strand.
ATTAGTCATAGCTTTTAGCTAGTTTATTTCCATGCCTGTAGTAGTAGTAATTAAAAAAACAAAAAGATTTTTCGTTCTTCTTTTGCTTGTTGGGAGCTTTCCCGTGTAAATAGTTTTATTTCTTTTCTTTTCTTTGGGGGTCGAGAGGAGAAGACCATGATGAAAATGTTGAGTGGCTCTCATTTGCATTATTATTGATTTAACCAAGAGCCCATATTACCTTGTCTTCTCCCTCGTATTAAATGCTTACAGATTCCAGCTTAGTCCAATGCACGTGTGCTATTATTATTATCCACACCGTTCGGTCATGCAAGTGAAAGGCAATAATGATGATATATGATGGACTGATTGAGACAAGAAAAGCTGGTATGAACTCGACCTATCTTGTTTTTGTAAATATGATTAGTTTATCGTTCCTGATTCAACCTATTATGAATAAACATGCTTGCAATGACAATTAGAGATTATAGTTGCTCATGCCATGTTTAATTAGCTAGGAGTTTATAATGGCTTACCTTGCGTGCCAACATGCTATTAAAATGGTTGTGATGTGGTATGATAGGGTGGTATCCTCCTTTGAATGATTCGAGTGACTTGACTTGGCACATGTTCACACATGTAGTTGAAACAAAATCAACATAGCCTCCATGATATTTATGTTCATGGTGGATTATATCCTACTCATGCTTGCACTCAATGTCTATTAATTTTAATGCATGTTCATGATTGTTGTCGCTCTCTAGTTGGTCGCTTCCCAGTCTTTTTCTAGCCTTCACTTGTACTAAGTGGGAATACTGCTTGTGCATCCACTTCCATAAACCCCAAAGTTATTCCATATGAGTCCACTATACCTTCCTATATGCGGTATCTACCTGCCGTTCCAAGTAAATTTGTATGTGCCAAACTCTAAACCTTCAAATGAAATTCTGTTTTGTATGCTCGAACAACTCATGTGTCATCTAGAGCTGTCTATATCTTCCATGCTAGGTGGGTTATTCTCACCAGGAGTGGACCCCGCTCCTCACTCACGAGAAAATGGCCGATAACTGGGATGCCAAGTCCCATGCTCAAATCAAATCAAAATAATTGGAAGCAAAACTCCCCTAGGATTGTTGTTAGTTGGAGGCACCCGTTGTTTTGGGCAAGCCATGGATTGATGATTGTTGGAGGTGGGGGAGTATAAACTTTACCATTATGTTTGGGAACCGCCTATAATGTGTGTAGTATGGAAGATATCGAGATCTCTCGTTGTTATGTTGACAATGAAAGCATGACACCCAAAATATTATTTATCTCTATTTCAAAACTCGAGCTCTGGCACCTCTACAAATCCCTGCTTCCCTCTGCGAAGGGCCTATCCATTTAGTTTTATGTTGAATCATCACCCTGTTATTAAAAAGCACCAGTTGGAGAGCACCGCTATCATTTGCATCCATTACTATTAATTTATATTGAGTATGACTATGATTGGATCTCTTTTACCATGAATTACAATGTCTAGTCAGTCCTTGATCTTCATAGGTGCTCTGCATTTATGTTTTGCGGTTTCAGAAAAGGCTAGCGAGATACCATCTTGTTATATCATATTATGATTATTTTGAGAAAGTGTTGTCATCCGAGATTTATTATTATTGCTCGCTAGTTGATTATGCCATTGATATAAGTAAACATGAGACCTAAATGTTATTGTGAATATGGTTAGTTCATAATCTTTGTTGAAAACTTGAATGCTGGCTTTACATATTTGCAACAACAAGAGCAAACAGAGTTCGTAAAAGTTTGTCTTTATCACTTTCAGTTTGTCAACTGAATTGCTTAAGGACAAGCAAAGGTTTAAGCTTGGGTGAGTTGATACGTCTCCATCGTATCTACTTTTCCAAACACTTTTGCCCTTGTTTTGGACTCTAACTTGCATGATTTGAATGCAACTAACCCGGACTGACGCTGTTTTCAGCAGAATTGCCATGGTGTTATTTTTATGCAGAAATAAAAGTTCTCGAAATGACCCGAAACTTCACGTAGAATATTTTTGGAATTAATAAAAAATATTGGCGAAAGAATCAAGACCAGGGGCCCCACACCCTGTCCACGACGGTGGGGGCGCGCCCTACCCCCGTTGGCGCGTCCCCTGCCTCGTGGGCCCCCTAATGCTCCACCGACCTCAACTCCAACTCTATATTTTCACGTTCGGGGAGAAAAAAATCAGAGAGAAGGATGCATCACATTTTACGATAGAGAGCTGCCGCCAAGCCCTAATCTCTCTCGGGAGGGCTGATCTGGAGTCCGTTCGAGGCTCCGGAGAGGGGAATCTGTCGCCTTCGTCATCATCAACCATCCTCCATCACCAATTTCATGATGCTCACCGCCGTGCGTGAGTAATTCCATCATAGGCTTGCTGGACGGTGATGGGTTGTATGAGATTTACCATGTAATCGAGTTAGTTTTGTTAGGGTTTGATCCCTAGTATCCATTATGTTCTAAGATTGATGTAGCTATGACTTTGCTATGCTTAATGCTTGTCACTAGGGCCCGAGTACCATGAGTTCAGATCTGAACCTGTTATGTTTTCATGAATATATGTGAGTTCTTGATCCTATCTTGCAAGTCAATAGTCACCTACTATGTCTTATGATCCGGTAACCCCGAAGTGACAATAATCGGGACCACTCCCGGTGATGACCATAGTTTGAGGAGTTCATGTATTCACTAAGTGTTAATGCTTTGGTCTGGTACTCTATTAAAAGGAGGCCTTAATATCCCTTAGTTTCCAATAGGACCCCGCTGCCACGGGAGGGTAGGACAAAAGATGTCATGCAAGTTCTTTTCCATAAGCACGTATGACTATATTCGGAATACATGCCTACATTACATTGATGAACTGGAGCTAGTTATATGTCACCCTATGTTATAACTGTTGCATGAGGAATCACATCTGACATAATTATCCATCACTGATCCAATGCCTACGAGCTTTTCACATATTGATCTTTGCTTAGTTACTTAATCTTGCCGTTGTTACAATTACTACAAAACTGCTACTGTTACTTTTGCCACTGTTACCGTTACTTCCATATTAATTTGCTACTAAATACTTTGCTGCAGATATTAAGTCTTTCGGGTGTGGTTGAATTGACAACTCAACTGCTAATACTTGAGAATGTTCTTTGGCTCCCCTTGTGTCGAATCAATAAATTTGGGTTGAATACTCTACCCTCGAAAACTGTTGCGATCCCCTATACTTGTGGGTTATCACTGCCTCTTCAGGATCACTCGTCTCTACTTCTTTGAAGGCCCCCCGGATCTTGAGGTGACCCTGGCAGGGTGAGCTAACTCCCTGACCAGGTGCGCACCCGGGTCGTCGTCGAAGAAGTCACGGAGGAGGTCGCTCTGCCTCGGAGGAGAGGTCTCTCCCACCCCCTCCCAGGTGGTCTCAGAGGAGTGGTCGCCGGAGGACACGTCCACCAGGGAGGCGGCTCACAAGGGAGGCTCCGTCAACACAAGCCCACGCTCGTTGAAGACAGGCATGGCGGCGGTATCTTCTCCCCATCTTCTCGGCGGTACAGCAGGAGGTGATCGTCTAGAGGATCGCCCTGGTCCCTTCCAAGCAAGGAGTGCATAACCTTGCTCAACTCCTCGTCGGGCAGGCTATCCGAACACAGCCGGAGCTTGTCCTCTGCACCCCCAAGCTTCCACAAGGGGCGGGAGCGCTCCTGGAGCGGCGCCAGGCGCTGCGTCAGGAACTCCTTGACGATCATGTCCCCCGCTAGCTTCTCCGCCTTCAAGTCAGCTTCCATCTTCTTCATCAGCAGCCTCTCTAGGGGGTCGGTGAGCTTCTCGTGAGACCACCCCTTCTCGGATGTCGGGAGTCCAGTTGGCAGCTCCAGCAGGGTGTGAGAGCACTTGGCGTCCATGAGGATCCACTTGGTCCGGAAGTCCTCCACCTTATTCCCGGCGCGGGAGATCACATTGCTGTCGTTGGCGGCGACGAAGCAAGCACACCCTATGCACTGGTGGTTGTTCACCCGAAGGAAGAAGAAGTGGCGGAGCAGTGCGACAGAGGGCATAACCGCCACGAACGCCTCACAATAGAAGGCGAAGATTGATAGGAGGAGGACGAAATTGGGATGAAGATGGAGCACGTGGATCCCATAATGGGGGAGGACGGTGTAGAAGAAGCGGGAGAAGGGAGGAATCAACCCAGCATAGACGTTGTGCAGTAAGAAGGGATAGAAGGTGTTGCTCGAGGATTCTGGCTTGGCGAAGCCAACCTGGAGCATCGTCTCACCCCCTCGTTGTCGCTGCTCCCTGTCAGGAGAAGCGCGGCGTGATGCTTCTCTTCGGCAACGGTGGGTGCACTGAGGGCAGGCTCGAACCAAGCGGCAGAGCCAGCAGCCGAGGCCAGAGCTTTAGCCTTGTCGAAGGCCATCTGGCGAGAGCTTGGTGGAGAGGGTCGGCAGATCTGGAGGATTTTTTCCGGCGTAGGTAGAGAAGGGGATCTGGAGCAAGACGAAAGGAAGGCAATGAAGGTTGAGCGGCAGGTGTCAGCTTTTTTATCAACCAGGGCAGGTTGCCGAGGCAGCATGGGGAAGTGGAGACGCCCATGTCCCATCAATTGCCATGCATCGTCCAAGGCCACCAGCAGTTAGGACCCGCGGTGCTCCGAACTTGCCCTTTCGCTTCGCCCAGAAGCCAAGTTTGAGTGCGCCTTGGGCCCGGGGGCTACTGTCGGTGTTCTAGATACGGGGTACCCAGACTTGCCTCCATGCGGCCCACGACGTGGCTCCATCGATGGCCTGGTACAACCCAGCTTCAACATCAACGACTCAAGACGCTCGCGAGGGGCCAAACCTCGCGAGGCAAACGACACCAAGACCTCCAAGGGGACCGGCCCCCTCAGGCTGGCTCCCAAGGAGTGGAGATTTCTATGCAAGGCTCACCTCGCGAGGTTCGGCTTACATGAGCCATGACGACCAAAGCCAGGCAGGCGCCAGTGGGTGCAAATTACCAGTTTCCTCTTTGGTGAAAAGGAGGCAAGCAACACGCGCATAGTCCCGAGGAATCAACCAAAGGTTTCCATTCTGGTGCAACAAGACCAAGACCGCCAGGACGGTAGGACGGAGGTCATCGCCGAGCCTACTGCAGCGTCATGACCAGAGGCTTTTGCAGGCGAAGACCACTTTAGTCAGGATAGGACGTACTTGTTGTCTCCCTTCAAATTTGGCCGTTGTGGGATCCCTTCCTGCCTACATTTGGGAAGAGGACAAAGGCCACTATAAATAGGACCTAGCCACCACAAGAGAGAGGGTCAAATCCACAAGAGAGGGGTCGAATCCACAAGAGAGGGGTCGAATTCACAAGAGAGAGGGGGAGCAGACGAGTCCATTCCGCTCTCACCACCTCACTTGAGCTCAAGAACACGCCTCCTTAGGCTGTTCTCCACTATACTAGTTCTTCCTCAGCCCCTCAAGGCAAATACACCACAAAGCAGGAGTAGGGTTTTACACCGCAAGGTGGCCCGAACCTGGGTAAATTGTTGTGTCTTCCTTTCCCTTCAAGTTCGACGCGATAGGCTGTGAGGTTCACGAGTTGGCAGGCTGGGTAGGCTGAGATCTCCACACACACCTCGGAGTTCAAACCTCTCAAGGGTTTGCGGAACCCGAAATCCGACTGTTTGCTAATAACAAAGACACAAAGTGACGCACAACATCATACATACATCATCATGTCGAGAATACGTTTGGCAAGTGACATGTGTCACATCTACTTCACATACATACAGGTGAATCATTTCCTTTACACGTGTTCTTGACCCCTTCGAGGATGGTTGATGTAGGGTGGAATCCTAATGGTGTCAATCTTTCACGATTGGAGCGGATCTCGCGAAGAACACGAGAGGGAAAACGAGAGGAAACACTGAAATAGACAAGATGCAATCACACATGTGCTAAATTCACATACACACGGATAGATACACGTTCCAAAGGGACGATACAATCGTAGTTAGTTCATCCCAATCCATGAGGAGATGGGGTCATGAATCCGTAGAGGATCTTTGCTAGAAGGGGTCTTGAATCCACTTGGGGGATCTTCTCCTAAGGGGTCTTGAACTCCAAGGAGTATGGGATAAGTGGATGAGCAAGGCTCTATCTCTAATGAGCTAGTACTTTGCTAACCCTACTAGGAGGAGGGTGATGGAGTCCTAGATTAAGGGGTTCTCGAGCCGTCGACCTACTACGTATGGGCCGAGCTGATGGACTACTGTGGAGCCGGATTAGGGCATGGGCCCATGGCCGGATCGAAGATGCATTAGAGATCTTCGGTGTTGTGGTGTGCCCTCCAAGTCAAGATTAGCGTGATCTTTCCTTTGTTGTAACCGATCGCGTGTAACTCTAACCCTATTGGTGTCTATATAAACCAGACGGTTTTAGTCTTTAGGTCTAGAGCAACATCCTACACCCCATCAACCTATTTAGCTCAATTGATCTCGAGGTAGATTGACTCTGTAACTATATCATACACATCAAATACAATCAAGCAGGACGTAGGGTTTTACCTCTTAGGGAGGGCCCGAACCTAGGTAAACACCGTGTTCATCGTCCCTTGTTCCCCATTGATCCTAGATCCACAGCTTGGGATCCCCTACCCGGGATCCGCCGGTTCTGATACCGACATTGGTGCTTTCATTGAGAGTTCCGCTTTTGAGTCGTGAATGGATCGATGGCTCGCCTGTTCATTGGAGATGGCGTCAACTCCGGGGACCTCTTTGTCCTCGGCCAGCTCTTCGCGTTTGGCAGCATTGTGTTGGACGCCAATCCAACATGTCATCTAGACCAAATCAACAATTTCGCTCCCGAGCACCGGATTAGATTCGGTAATTTGGAGTACATCGCGGATGCCCGAGGCGATCTGGTTTTCGCCGGTTTCACAACCGTGCCCGATACCCCCGCAGACCCCTAGTGACAATTCATCGCAACATCGAAGTATAAAGCATAAACTCTATTGGAAACCAACACACTATGTTCTCAGTCAACTTGGCAACTACAATTCATCATCCTTTCAGGAAGGGTCACGTATCGGAGCCTTTAGTCAAGTCCACATACTCAACTATCATTTAGTCCTCTATGATTGCTAACACTCACCATGTACACATGAGCAAAACGTTCCAACCAAACACATAGAAAGATATGGGCTTAAAGTTTTGCCTCCCAACGTATTCACCTCAAGGGTGATGTCAACAATAATAACTCATGCTACCCATATTCAACTGGATATATGTGCCTAGATCTTTCCCCACCACATGAAGCTTGCCAAAGGATAAAATAAAAATGAATAGAGAGAAGAACTTTGATTCTTGCATAAAAGTAAATACATAAAAGTAAAAGATAGGCCCTTTGCAGAGGGAAGCAGAGGTTTCCATTCGCTTTTTGTTTGTATGCTCAACCCCTTAGTGCAAGAGAATCTCACGTTATATTGCCCCTTATGATGGCAACCTCTATTATGTAGTCTGTCGCTTTTATTCTTCCCCGTCACAAGTTCGTACAACGCTCAATTTTCCCTTACACTAAATGATATTACACTTTTAGAAGCAATTTTTATTGCCTTTCTTGCACCGATGACAACTTACTTGAAGGATCTTACTCAATCCATAGGTAGGTATGGTGGACTCTCAAATAAGATTTGGGTTTACAAGTTTTTGATGCACAAGTAGTATCTCTACTTAGTGCGGAATTTTTGGCTGGCAAAGATAGGGGAAAGCACCACATGTTGAAGGATCTATGATAATATAACCTCTCTGTGCATACAAACAACATAAATCATTACTTGTCTTCCTTGTCCAACGTCAAAAATTTTGGCATATAATATTTTCATGGGTGCTCACAATCGCAAAAGATTTCTAGGATAGTGTATTTGCATGTGAATCTTCTCTTCCCTTATTAATTCTTTCATGAGTTGCATCATTGACCAATGCTATGTTTGTCAATCTACAATAAAAATTTCTACTTATACTTTTCCTTGTGTAATGTCATCACTTACCATAAGATTAGCATATGATCTTTTTCATTTATTTCCTTTCTCTTTATTGAAAACAAGAAAGTAAAGAAGGCAAAACTCAACTAAACTTTATTATATATCTCGCACACGATTACACAGATTGATCACTAAGCAAACTCTCAAAAAGAAAGGATCGAACTAAACTTTTATTCATCTAAAGCAAAAGATAACCATGGATCGAACTAAGAAAAGTAAGGCAAAAGATAGTGGAGATGATACGATATCGGGGCACCTCCCCCAAGCTTGGTGAAAGCCAAGAGGAGTGCCCATGCCCGATACTCAATTTTATTTTGGTGATGAAGAAGGAGGTGGTGGTGATGAAGTAGAAGCAATCTTGTCCTCGGGTTTCCACAGCAGAGTCTCACCATCATAAGAGGAAGAGTGAGTCTCTCGGGTCCTGCAACCGGAAGCCAAACTCATTCCTTTAAACCTTGCCTCATATTCAAATACTTGGTTTTGAAGGTCGTAGATCTGTCTCTGGAGGAAGTTGATTTTCTTGTTGAAGGAGAAGACAATGCCCTTCATGGACTTGCCATCCACCTTGAAATCACGGGTGTAGTCCGCGATCATGAGGTGATTGGCATTGAGTCCATGCTCCACCATCCCCTTGCAGCGGAAGACTTC
>NC_041385.1:470328318-470334437 GCF_002162155.2 Triticum dicoccoides
GGCTTGATGACGTTCTCAAAGAACTTGTCCTTGGAGGAGCTTGAAGCAGCCATGGTGGTTTAGATCTAACAGAAAACAACAAGAAAAGAAAATAGAGGATTTCTCTGTGATACGGAGGTCAACAGGTTCAGGTGGTATATAAAGATTTTTTATCTTGGGGAACAAGCAGAACGGAAGAAAAACGTAGTCCGGAAAGTACCCGAGGTGGGCACAACCCACCAGGGCGCGCTTGGCAAGCCAGGCACCCCCTGGTGTATCGTGCCCACCAGGTTCACTTTCCTGGTAGTTTCTTATTTTCCTAATTTCTAAATATTCCAAAGCTGACAAAAAATATGTTTGCGGATTTTTCGGAGTCCGTTTACTTACCGTATCATGTACCTTCCTTTTTTCAGGATTCTGGAGTGTTCCGGAAGGTTTCTTTTATGTGTTCTTCCGGTGTCATAGTTTGGATAATATTGCCTTCAACATTAATGGGTGTACCTGAGATATAATGTTTCATTCGTTGCCCATTAACAACCTTTGTGTTAGTACCTTAGGCATTATTTATTTTGATAGCTCCGGATCAAAAACTTCCTCAATAACATAGGGTCCTTCCCATTTGGAGAGGAGTTTTCCTGCAAAGAATCTAAAATGAGAGTTGTACAAAAGAACATATTCTCCAACTTTGAACTCGCGCTTTTGGATTCTTTTGTCATGCCATCTTTTAACTTTTTCTTTGAATAAATTTGCATTTTCATAAGCTTGGGTTCTCCATTCATCTAATGAGCTAATATCAAATAACCTCTTTTCACTAGCAAGTTTGAAATCATAATTGAGTTCTTTGATTGCCCAATATGCTTTATGTTCTAACTCAAGAGGAAAATGACAAGCTTTTCCATAAACCATTTTATAAGGAGACATACCCATAGGATTTTTATATGATGTTCTATAAGCCCAAAGTGCATCATCTAATTTCTTAGACCAAGTCTTCTGGGACCTATTGACGGTCTTTTGTAAGATTAGTTTTATTTCTCTATTGCTAAGTTCAACTAGACCACTAGACCGAGGATGATAGGGTGATCCAATTCTATGGTTAACATCATACTTAGCAAGCATTTTACAGAAAGTGCCATGAATAAAGTGTGAACCACCATCAGTCATTAAATATCTAGGGACTCCAAACCTTGGGAAAATAGCTTAAGCATTTTAATAGAGGTGTTGTGATCAGCACTACTAGTTGGAATAGCTTCTACCCACTTAGTAACATAATCAACAGCAACCAAAATATATCTATACTAATTAGAGGAAGGAAAAGGTCCCATGAAATCAAATCCCCAAACATCAAATGGTTCAGCAGCAAGTGAATAATTCATAGGCATTTCTTGACGCTTACCGATATTACCTATTCTTTGACATTCATCACAAGACAAGACGAACGTACGAGCAGCCTTGAAGAGAGTAGACCAATAAAAACCAAATTGCAATACCTTATGAGTGGTTCTGTCTCCCGTGTGATGTCCTCCATAAGCCTCAGAGTGACATTTCCGTAGGATTTGTTCATGTTCATGCTCAGGTACACAATGTCTAATGATACCATCTACCCCTTGTTTATAAAGATGTGGGTCATCCAAAAAGTAATGTCTTAAATCATAGAAGAATTTTTTCTTTTGTTGGTATGTGAAACTAGGTGGTATGTATTTAGCAACAATATAATTAGCATAATTAGCATACCAAGGGGTACTATTAGAAACATTTATTGCAGCTAACTATTCATCAAGAAAACTATCATTAATAGGTCGTGGGTTATCAAGAATATTTTCAAGCCTACACAAGTTATCAGCGACGGGGTTCTCTGCTCCTTTTCCTATCAGTGATATGCAAATCAAATTCTTGTAGCAGAAGAACCCATCTAATGAGTCTAGGTTTAGCATCTTTCTTTTCCATAAGATATTTTCTAGCAGCATGATCTGTGTGAATAATCACTTTAGAATCAACAATGTAAGATCTAAATTTATCACAAGCAAACACCACTTCTAAGAATTCTTTTTCAGTAGTACCATAATTTCGTAGAGCACTATCCAGAGTTTTACTAGCATAATGGATAAGATTTAATTTCTTATCAGCTCTTTGTCCTAGAACAGCACCAACAACATAATCATTGGCATCACACATAATCTCAAAAGGCAAGTTCCAATCAGGTAGTTGAACAACAAGTGCAGTAATTAAGTCTTTCTTTAGTGTTTCGAAGGCTTCCAAACAATCATCATCAAACACAAAAGGAATATCCTTTTGCAAAAGATTTGTAAGAGGCCTAGAAATTTTAGAAAAGTCTTTGATAAGCCTCCTATAGAAACTAACATGACCAAGGAAACTACGAATACCTTTGATATCTTTAGCACATGGCATTTTCTCAATTGCATCAACCTTGGCTTTGTCCACCTCAATGCCTCTTTCAGAAATTTTATGGCCCAAAACAATACCTTCGTTAACCATAAAGTGGCACTTCTCCCAATTCAAGACAAGATTTGTTTGTTCACATCTCTGCAAAACTTGATAAAGATTGCTTAAACAATCATCAAAAGACTTCCCATAAATAGAAAAGTCATCCATGAAAACCTCAACAATATTTTCACAAAAATCAGAGAATATAGCAGTCATACATCTTTGAAAGGTAGCAGGTGCATTACATAAACCAAAAGGCATACGTCTATAAGCATAAGTTCCAAAACGACAAGTAAAAGTGGTCTTTTCTTAATCAGGTTGTGAAACAGGTATTTGTGAAAAACCAGAATATCCATCAAGGAAGCAAAAATGTGTCAATAGGAAGATTGTGTTTAAGCAGAGGTTGTTGTTTGAAAAAGATTCTATCTATTTCATTTCTTTCATGCATATGCAAACCATTTTCATGGTCTAGCAAATATTGTTCTAAAGGATCAGTAGGAGGTACAGCAATAGAAGCAAGACCAATAATTTCATCCTTACTAGGCAAATCTTTTTTATGAGGTTTTCTACTAAACTTGGAAAAATTAAACTCATGAGATTCATCACCAAAGCTAACACCGATAGTTTGTTTCCCACAATCTATTCTAGCATTGACGGTGTTCAAGAAAGGTCTACCAAAGATAATGAGACAAAAGTCATCTTGTGGGGAACCAAGAACAAGAAAATCAGTAGGGTATTTTACTTTCCCACACAAGACTTCAACATCTCTAAGAATCCCAATTGGTGATATAGTATATCTACTGGCAAGTTTAATAGTAACATCTAAGTCTTCTATTTCAGCAGGTGTTATTTCATTCTTAATTTCTTCATATAAGGAAAAAGGAATAGCACTCACACTAGCACCTATCTCACATAAACCATGATAACAGTGATCTCCTATCTTGACTGAGACAACAGGCATGCCAAGAACTAGTCTATGTTTACCCTTTTCATTGGGTTTGGCAATTCTAGAAGCTTCATCACAGAAGTAAATAACATGCCCATCAATATTATCGACCAAGAGATCTTTAATCATAGCAACACTAGGTTCAAATATGATTTGTTCAGCTGGTTTAGGTGTTAAAATATAGCTTTTGTTAACCATAGTTGAAGCTTTAGCATGTTCCTTCATCCTAACACGGAAAGGTGGTTTTTCAATATAACCAGTGGGAACAACTGGATCAACATTGTAAATGATAGTTTCTTCTTTAGATTTTACGGGTTCTTTAATTTCTCCTTTAATAGGTGGGTGATATTTAAACCACTTCTCCTTAGGAAGATCAACATGAGTAGCAAAAGATTCACAAAATGAAGCTAATATCTCAGAGTCAAGTCCATATTTAGTGCTAAACTTTTGAAAAGCATCAGTATTCATAAAAGATTTAACACAATCAAACTTAGGTTCAATACCTCTTCGAGTTCCCAATCTTCAGAGTTGCGTTTAATTCTTTCTAAAAGATCCCACCGGAATTCAATAGTCTTCTTCATAAAAGAACCAGTGCAAGAAGTATAGAGCATGGATTTTTTTAGCAAACATAGTAGGGTAAAACCCCTACTATAAATCTATTTTTCATTAATATGGAGGGGGTTATACACAGATGGATTACAATAGAGAAGGGGTACATGAAAAATAAGTGTTTACAAATAGTCCAGCCAGCTTGGTGTACCCTCCTTTTGTAGCGACTAGACCTCAAACAGTCTGATCTCTGTGCATTAGTGTCATCCCTGGATCGGTAATGCTGACGCGCACAGTACTTGAAGGATTTATAACAGAGTAGCAATCACACACTTATTACATCGAATGTCTCAAAAGAGATCTTATTACAATAAATATGGCTTAAGGCCATCTAAATAAGATAACAGCAGAAGGCTTGGAAGATAAAGTGAGTCCATCAACTCCAATGGCATCACTGAGTGAAAGATCACGACCTAAGGCACCTTACTCGTCATCTGAAAGTCTGCAACATGAATGTTGCAGCCCGAAATGAGTCAGCACATGGAATATGCTGGCAATGTAACACATAGAGAGTAATGAACAGAATAATGCTATCACTACATGCATATATGGCTGGTGGAAAGCTCTATGGTTACAGTTTTGCATAAAGCCAATTTTTTCCTACAACAAAGGAATAAATTTTATTTAACTATCATGGTGGTTGTTAAACATTGAGAAGGTTCACCCAACTCAATCCCAATTAAACATCATCATTAAACCCAATCAAATTATATTAAGAGTGATGAGATCCACATGATAATCCAAGAACTAGACACTCAAAACGTCCATAACCGGGGACACGGCTAACCATGATTAGTTTGTACACTCTGCAGAGGTTTGCGCACTTTTCCCCACAAGACTCGAATACATCCATGGTCGGAGAATCGAGACACGGTCTTTCTGAAACAATAACTCTTTACTCTGGATGGACAGTTACACCTACTTTCCCCTACATCTGCTAGCTCACCACTAAAAGAGGTCTTGCAACATACTCAACTATGCTAGATCCCATAATAGCTTGTGGCTGCACACGGAAGTTTCTAGCATGAATAATCTTACGATCCCTTTGAGCCTGGGTGGCGGTCCATAGGAGAATTACACGGTACCCCGGGATTTCCAAAAATACAGGCAACACTGGGTTCCCCAGGTGCCTCAGTCCACCCAGATGTGTATTAAACTAGCAACCTTAAGTTAACCATTAAATAATAACAGTAACATCTGTCATGGATACACTCACCCAATCCACGTCTACAAGCATAGCATAGCAATATAAGCAACGTAGAAGTAACTCCCAAGGGTTTGATAATAAACAGGACAATAGGTACTACCTCATCTACTTCCCAATACCCACATATTAATCAGATCCTAATCATGTAAGGATTGATATAATGCAATAAAACTGGGTAGTAAAAAGGTATGATCAAAGTGTTACTTGCCTTGCTGATGATCTGTGAAACCTGAAGACTCGTAGTAGCACGCTTCGCACTCCGGGTACTCTATCGCAAACAAACAAGCGTACAATAAGCACTCAAATAGAAGCATGGGTAACACTCAAATAAAAGATCTAACCAGAAAGTTCAAGTTAAGAACTCCGGTTTGCAAAAAGAATCAAATCAAACTAAGCAACGAAACTCAAACTGCGAAAGAAACAAGCTTCATTTACTAATCTGGACTTAAGTCAAATTTTACAATAGCAAAAACTTGTTTAATTTGGTTAAACAGAAGGAGGGCTTCGAGACGAAACTCTAGGTGCTTGAATCGCCTGATTCCGATAAACGAGCAAAAAGATAAACTAAAACGAAAATCCGGGCAGAAATCGCGATCGAAAATAATCGCGGAAAAACCCTGGAAAAAGAAAACAGGCGAACAGGCTAACGAACGAACGTTCGCTGTCTGCGGCTAACGAGTGAACACCGTTCGTTAAAATGAATGTACGGACGAACGTCTGCTAAATAACTAAACTGAAAAATAAAACCGATCTAATAATTTTTTTTACGAAACTAGGGTTTAAATAAAAACCGGTCGGTTTTTACCTAAACCGAAAAAACCGGCAGCGGATCGGATCTGGACCGGCGACTCCGGCGAGGCGGGGCGCTACGGGGCGATGGCGGCACTAGCGGGGCGGGGCGGCAGCGGCAGGCGGCGGCGCTGGGCGGCAGCAGCG
>NC_041385.1:470335019-470344867 GCF_002162155.2 Triticum dicoccoides
AGCGGCGACGAGCGGTAGCGCTGGGTTGTGGGGCTGGCGGCGGCTCGGGTGGTGGGAGGGTCGGCGGCGGCGGCTATTTAAGAGGGGGCGCTGGCTTGGGGAAGGGGGCGCCGGGTCGGGGGCGGCGCTGGCTTGGGGAAGGGGCCGCCGGGTCGGGGTCGGCCTCGAGAGGCGTGCTCCGGCCGGACTCGGCCTCCGCGGCGGCGAGGACTCCCTCCCGCGAGGAGGCGGCGGCGGCGCGGGATTGGCCCGGCTCGGTTGGGCCTTCGGCCCAGTCGGGCGCACGAACATTTTTTTTTGTTTTTTAAATAAGATTCCGCCGAAAAAATCCTAGAAAAATAAATAAATAACTAAAAATGCCAAAACAAATTTTCACTGTCTAAATAAAATATTTAGAATAAGATGAACATTTTCTTGGCCTAAAAATGCAATTTTAAAAATGTGCAATTTTTCTAATTCAAATAGAATTGCAATAAAATCCAAATAAAATATTTATTTGATTTTAATATTTTTCCTCCAATATTTCATCTATTTTGGATAAGTCATATTATCTCCTCTCATATATTTTTATTTTTAGAAATATTAGAAATGAAAAATACTTAAAACCAAATTATCCTCTTTTCAAAATTTGACAAAACTCAAATATGAAAATAACGAAATCCCCAACTCTCTCCGTGGGTCCTTGAGTTGCTTAAAATTTCTAGGATCAACTGAAATGCAATAAAATATGATATGCTATGATGATCTAATGTATAACATTCCAAATTGAAAATTTGGGATGTTACACCTTTAAACTAGGTTTAACTCTTTTGATGATGGTGCCATAATGGTCCTTGAAACAGGAAATGCAGTGGTTCAAGTCCCTTTCCTTGTCGTCAAAAATGATGTTGTTTCTCTGTTTCCAAATGGTCCAACAACCAGCAATTAGGCATTCTTTGAAGGGCTGAATCTAAGTTCTGTTTCTGGCTTCAATAAGCATATTATTACAAATCAGATCAGTGTTCCATTCAAAACCAAGTGATAACCGGAAGTTTTGGCTAAAATCACATGAGAATAAAAGATGTTTCATGTACTCATTGGGTTCATCATCACATAGAACACATATGGAGTTCTCAATGTAGAAGTTTTTCCTGGTGAGAAGATCTCTGGTATTTAATCTATCCAGGAGAAGGAGCCAGAAAAAGAATTTTTGCTTAGGAAGGCATCCAGACTTCCATATCCATTGGAATGGTTTGGGAGCTTTCTCAGGGCATCCCAAATACTCAAAATAAACCTTCTTAGCATTGTATTGTCTAGAGGCCCATTTAAACTTCCAGATGTCAAGATCACTGTTGTTCATCACTCCATTAATGGGGGCCATGAGCTCTGTGCTCTGTTGAACATCCACAGAAGACATAGGAAGGTGGAACATATTATAGAAATCATTCTCAGTTTCTATGCAAGCCTTCTGGAGAGTGATGTCTTTGTTTATGGCATAGGAGTACAAATGTGGGAAGTTGTCTTTCAGTGGATTGTCATTCCATTTTTATGCCATAAGGAGATGGTGTCACCAATACCAGCATTGCATGAGGTGAGGTCTTTGTATTTATCAAGAATAGAGCAACAATCTCTCCACCAGAATGAGCCAAGCCTTGTAGGAAATTGTGGGAGCTCACAATTTCCATAGTATTTACTCCAAATAAGTTGCACCCATGGGATATCCATCTTATTGAAGAACTTGTGTAGGAATTTAGTCAAGAGTGCTTTATTGTGTGCTCTAAGATACAGAACACCAAGACCACCAGTATCCTTGGGCAAGCAAACTTGTTCCCATTTGATAAGGCATTTACCAAATTTGTTGATGTCTTTACCATACCAAAGAAATGATCTGCCAGATTTTTCGAAGTGATCCAAGATGGTGAAAGGCACCCTGATACAACACATAGCAAATATAGGTAGAGCAGTAATGATGGCCTTGAGGTGAGTCAGTCTACCTGAATAGGACATCATTGTTGCAATTCCAGATGAATTTTTATCCAATCTAGAAACCATTGGCATGAACTCATCAACTCTTGGTCTAGTGGACCCCATTGGCAATCCCAGATAAGTGAAAGGCATGCTTTCTTTTTTGCAGCCCATGATATTGGCAAGTTGAGTGGCTTTCTCATCAGAGATGTTAATGGGAACAAGTGAGGATTTGTGGAAGTTCACATGTAGACCAGTGAAATCTGAAAAGGTCTGCAAAGTCTCCATAACATATGAGATCTGATGAGGCACAACTGGCATAATTATTAGAGTGTCATCAGCATATTGGACAATAGGGTATGACATGGAAGCATGTTGCTCAATGGTAGTGTTGATGTGTCCATTGTGCCAAGATTGGTTGATCAAGATCTGTAGCAATTCAGCAGCAATAACAAATAAGAGTAGGGAGAGTGGGTCCCCATGTCTTACTCCACATTTGCATTTGATTTTCTTCCCACGTACACCATTTAAAATTACTAAAGCAGAAGTTGTCTGAAGGATGTTATTGATCCATCTAATCCATTTACCCCAAACCCAAGGTGTTTGAGCATGAAAAGGATGGCCCCATAGTTTATCTTATCAAATGCTTTCTCAAAGTCCACTTTGAAAATGACAATTTCTTTCTTAGATTTGTGGCACATATGGATGTACTCAAAAGACCATGCAAGACAATCCTGAATATTTCTGGTTTTGATGAAACCATATTGATTCTTGCTAATCACAGGGATGATGCATTTTTGGACTTTGTTAGCAAGCAACTTAGTAAGAATTTTGATGGGCATACTCACCAAGGAGATGGGCCTGAAATCATTGGGAGTTTCTGGGTTTTCTTTCTTAGGGATCAAGGCAATATAAGCAGTACTAACTCGAGTAAGATCCACATTCTCAGATTGGAAATCCTGGAGAAATTTGTAGAAACTCTCTTTAATAATATGCCAGCATTTCTTCATGAAAATACCATTAAATCCATCAGGACCAGGGGATTTGTCATTAGGCATGGAACTAATGATATCATCCACTTCTTTCATAGAGAAAGGTTGTTCCAACTCCTCTTGGTTAATTGATCTGGAAAGGTGATCAATGTTGAAATTCATCTTGGAAGCACCAACAGTGCCAATCCTGTTTTGAAAGTCCACAAAATGGCAGCTTTCTGCTCATGAGCATTAACAATCAAGTATTAAGAAGGAAAGTAATATAATTACTTCTGAAAACTTGGGTAGCAATAGCATGGAAAAATTTAGTGTTTTCATCACCCAGCTGGGCCCATCTAATATTAGCTCTAATTCTCCAGTATTTTCTTTTAGCCTCAAGAAGTTTATTAGTGTGCTGGATCAAAATCTTCCTGAAGTTCTTCTCATGTGGGTGAAGATATCTTTGGTCCTCAATGCCATCCAGGAGCTTAACATAGAAGCAGCAGTTTTCAATGGTTTTATTGAACTGGGATAATTGTTTGCTCCATTTCTTCAGTCCTTTTCTAATGGACTTAAACCTAGCCACCAAGTTCTTGACTGAGTCAGCATAAAAAATGCAATTACTCCAGTAATTAGTGATAGTATCAATAAAACCTTCAAAATCCAACCAGAATTCCTCAAATCTAAACATGTGGCATTTGGGGATCATGCTGTCAATATGAATATTAATGGGAACATGATCCGAGGATAGCTTGGCCATGGGGGTGGCAAGAGTATTTGGGAATTTGCTAGTCCAATCAGCATTGGTGAAGATCCAGTCAAGCTTCTCCAGGAGAGGAATATCCTGCATATTACTCAGGTGAACTGCCTACCTTTCAGTGGAATCTCAACTAGATCAAGATTAATAATGATGTTATTAAAGTGCATCATATCATTGTGGTCACCTCCTCCTCTGTTTCTGTTCTCAGGCCCTCTGCTGTAGTTAAAGTCTCCAAAAATGAGCCACAATTGCATAGGATGAATATTAACATTCAGCAACCAATTAGAAAATTCAGTTTTGCCCTCAACAGAGTTTGGCCCATAAACATTAGTTATGAAGTAAACAGAGTTATCTAGTTTTGAGGTGAGCTCAACAGTAATCTGATAGAAATCCTTGGATATTTCTCTGCCATTGAAAAGATTACCATTCCAAATGGTAATCAAACCTCCAGAGTTACCAGCAGAGGGCATAAAAATATATTGGTTGAACCTTTTTGGGAAAAAATTCCTAATATATGCCAAATCAAATTGTTCTCTCTTTGTTTCTTGGAAGGTCATAACACAACATGAGCTTTCATCAATTTTCAGCCTGATGTCATCCCATCTTTCAGTCGAGTTAATCCCTCTAACATTCCAATTAAGAATATTCCAGCTTCTACTCATGATACATGTGAAAGGGAGTGTTAAACATGGCATGGCTAGCATGGCATGGAGGGATCACATCTTTTGTTAACCTCATTGGGAGATGAGAACTCATATGAGGGGGCATATAAATCAACAGGCAGGAAAAGCAAGAAACATCATAACAGCAAACATAACTGGCATTACAGATCATATATGATGGACTTTCTGATGGGGTACATAACCACATGCCAAAGTACTTATTACAGTCCAAAATAAGCAAAGGTGCATAGAGGCACATAACATAATAAACTATAAGTAGCAAGTTTGATGATAACTGTAATTAAGCCAAAGGAGACCGCAGTTAGGGGAGATGTCAAAACCCCATAGCAAAGCAAGCATACTAATCATCAGAACTGTCGTAGTTCAGGGCCGAGGATGACACTTCATGAGGTGCCATCTTGCAAGGACCTATCCCAATAGCCTGAATAGTCTCAAGTGGTAACCCTGGAGGTGGAGGAGCATTTTTGTCCAGCACAACAGCCTCAAATCTTGGCCCAAGATTGATAGCAACATCAGCTTTTTTCCCAATATTCTCAGCATCTTTACTCTGCTTGGATATATGCATGTTGGAGGTGCAAGCCTTGCCTTTGGCAGCTTCAGCAGCATATTTATCCTTGAAGCACAGGTTGATTTGAGCAATTCTATTGCTCCTTTTGCAAAAAGCCTCATCAACAATTGCTTTCTTCTTTCTCTTGTTGGTCCCAGATGGCTTGCAAACCTCAGCAAATGCTTCTTCAGATATCTCAGTAAGACTGGCAGAGCTGACAGGTGCAGGCAAGTCTCGAACAGTCATGATTTGCAGATAGCATTTTTTGCTAAACCCCTGGGTGCCATAAACATCCACAATGTTACATTTAGTATTAACAATTTTGGAGCCACCCAGCTTGGGCAAGATGTCATGAGCATTGGACACAATGTTGCCAATGAGACCTTGAAGTACAGAGATCCTGTCAGACATATAGTTGTTGGGTTCAACATTCCCAGAGTTATGTGCATCCTCATAATCCATGGAAACATTGGTAGGTACAAATGTTGGACTGTTAGCTTGCATATCCTGAGGATTCTGCTCTTCAGCATCAGGCAATGGAATGAAATCCATCTTTTCATCCAGCTCCTCATCATTATGTGCCTAAACTACAGAATCAACCTGCATAGGATTAGGTATGACAGCAGGAAAGATCACCTCGTTCTGGTCATTGCTGGCATTGCCAACAGTAGCAGGGACATGGACATCCTCATATGGAGCCCCAAGGTGCTCATTTTGTGGGTTGATAACAACCTGCCCCATGGGGATGTTACCAAGCACTTCATCATGCCAAAAACCCTCCTGCACGTGCGGGAGGGGATGTGGATTTCCTCCATTGGGGGGCAGAGGATCCTCATTACCACCTAGTTGGCCAATAAGCTCACGTGATAGAATGTAGGTGGGACAAGTCCATGAGTCACCATACCCAACATCGTCCAGGTTGCGCGGAACAACAATACTAAAAGGCAAAGTATCAACACTCATTGCTCTGACTTTAACAATAATTCTAGTTTTGTCTCTCGGGCCCTTGTTCCAGATCAGAAACCTACCATATTGAGAGACCGTGCGGCTAACAACTCCAACATCCTAGCATTCAAGGGGGCACTTCATCAACATGAGCCAAACATCATGAGTAAAGGTGATGCTACGGTAGTTCAGACTCCTATCATGCCTAGTGATGCGAAGAACAAAGTCTCCAATCTCAAAAGGACTATTGCTGATAGCAAAGTCTCTCAAACAAGCAGTTGTGAATTGGATCAGTACAATACCCATACCACATCTAGAAGTGTAGTTGATCCTCCATCCCTTGGCTTCAAGAAACTCTGAGATCATTGCATTGGTGGCAGGGAAATCTTCAGGAGGGACACCAGGAACCAGAGTAGCCATGGCCCACTCATCGCAGACCATAGGAAGCTCACCACCGAGGATGACGTAGCCCTGCTGCGTGCGTTCAAGACCCGGAGCAATGATCGTGGTGCCGGCGGGAAGGTGAGGGTATGGGTCGCATGGGTAGCAAGCCATGGTGTCGGCGGCGACGATGGTGGTGTTTGGTGGAGTGTGGGATCTAGGCAGGGGAGTATAATGCGAGGAGACGAGGGGTGACTCCTGGGATTTATTGTGCTCAGCAGGTGCAGAAGGTTTTATCTGATATATCAGCATGCGGTTTTTCTTGTTGAGACAAAATCTGGCGATGTGATTATAACCGAAACATTTTCTGCATCTGATACTGTTACAACAACCCAATGGATAATGACCATATCCCAAGCATTTCGAGCAAAAAATAAGTCCAGGTGAATTATTTGGAATGTGAAACGACTCCCTCACGGGCTCATAGGTGGGTTGGATTGTGCTAGCGCAATTGGGCTCCACAAGTGAGGGGCCATTAAGGCCCAAGACAGAGCGACAATTTGAAAGTTCGTTGGGCCCAGCAACTAACGATCCGTTATGCATGGGGTTGGTTGAGCAACACACCTCGATCGGCCGATTGTTACGATCATCCAAATCCGCTGATGAATTCTGAGGATTACCAATCGGGGTGGAGTTGGCACCAGATAGAGGCCGAAGAATGTTAACGCCATTGGATATGATACCTTGATTGGGCTGAGGCACATACAATATGTCATTATGAATTCTTTGATAAACTTTATTGACCGAGACATGTCGGGGAGGTGGCTTCCTTTTATAGGTCACGCGATGCCATTCCGCCTCTTGCTCTTTGATCCAAGCTTTCTCTTCATAAATCCAATTAGGGCCGCCACCGCTCCACAGATGAAAGAACCATTTGAACATATGGCATGTGAAATATTTCAAACGGACAAGATGAAACCCCATTGCCTTTGAACAAACCGTGGAACTATATATGTTGCCAATGATGTGTGTGACGTTGATAGCATCATAGGCAGCACCAGTACATGATGAGATAGCAAGACTTACATTCAATGGATCAAGTCTAAACCTTGATCTTCCAACAGATGCCACCAAGATGAAACCAGATGAGCGGGAAACCGGGTTGACTGTCGAGGCAAATAGATCACGAACCTGAGATCTGAAATGATGTCCAAATGAAAAATCCAGTTGATGAGCAATGGAATGTGGATCATTGAATGGATCCATAGGAGGGGAAACAGATTTGGTTGGTTGAATTTGGGTGGGCTGGGTGGGATCATGGGAGTTGCCATGGGCGCTGGTGGAAGGGGAGGGTTGGTGGTGGAGTCGCCATAGTAAATATTTGTATCGAGCATGGATTGATCATTAGGAGAAAGCCGAGCATAAAAATTCTGAATAATAATTTCTCTTGAGAGCTCATGATTGGGGCATGAATATAACTTTGACTTAAGCCTCCCCCAAGCTAGAGCGATACTTTCTCCTTCACGAGGCCAAAAATTATATATATAATTCCGATCACGATGAACTAGATGCATAGGATAATTTTTTGATGGAATTCCAATTTCAACCGATTCCAGTTCCAAGATCCAATATCATCGCATGGCCTATACCATGTCAATGCTTTTCCCTTCAAAAATAAAGGGAAAACCTTCTTCTTAGCTTTATCTCCTGGTAAACCTGCAAGCTTAAACAATCCACAAATTCCATCCACATATATCAAGTGCATATCAGGATGTTCGTTCCATCTCCTGCATAAGGATTAGCTAGCAGTTGTTCTACCATACCTGACGGAATTTCATATTCAATATTTTCAGTAGTTGCAGTAGATTGAGTGGCAACTAATTGTGGTTTCGGTCGAGGTGAAGATATCCGGAACAAACCCTTCAAAGGATTGTTTTCCATAGTAACAAGTGACAATAAATTTCAGCACGTAGTAATAATGTTTCCTTACCAATTTCCACTTACCAAGAGCGCTTCACTCCCCGACAACGGTGACAGAAAATAGCCTTGATGACCCACAATTATATGGGGTCAATTGTAGCCTTTTCGATAAGTAAGAGTCTCAAATCCAATGAGGAGCAGGAGGAAATGACAAGTGGTTTTCAGCAAGGTAATGTCTGCGAGTGCTAAAATTGTAAGTAGCAGAGTAGTTTGATAGCAAGATAATTTTTAACGAGCAAGTAACGATAGTAGTAACAAAAGTGCATCAAGGTAGCCTTATTCTTTTGAGGTAAAGGACAGGCCAAAATGGTCTCTTATGATAAGCAAAGTGTTCTTGAGGGTACACGGGAATTTCATCTAGTCACTTTCATCATGTTGGCTTAATTCATGTTCGCTACTTTGATAATTTGTTATGTGGGTGGAATGGTGCTTAGATGTTGTTCTTACTTTAACAAACCTCCTACTTATGGTTAACCCCCTCGCAAGCATCTGTAACTACGAGAAAAGTATTAAGAATAAATTCTAACCATAGCATCAAACTTTTGGATCCAATCGATCCCTTACGGAATAGCGCATAAACTAGGGTTTAAGATTCTGTCACTTTCACAACCCATCATCTAATAACTACTCCACAATGCATTCCCTTAGGCTCAAATATGGTGAAGTGTCATGTAGTCAATGTTCACATGACACCACTAAGGGAATCACAAAAAACATATCATCAAAATATCAAACACATATCAAGTTCACATGATTACTTGCAACATGATTTCTCCCGTGACCTCAAGAACAAAAGTAACTACTCAGAAATGATAGTCATGCTCAAGATCAGAGGGGTATTAAATAGCATAATGGATCTGAACATATAATCTTCCACCAAATAAACCATATAGTAATCAACTACAAGATGTAATCAACACTACTAGTCACCCACAAGCACCAATCTATAGTTCTGGTACAAAGATTGAACACAAGAGATGAACTAGGGTTTGAGAGGAGTTGGTGCTGTTGAATATGTTGATGAAGATAGCCCTCCCCAAGATGGGAGAGTTGTTGGTGATGATAATGATGATTTCCCCCTCTGGGAGGGATGTTCCCTTGGCGGAATCGCTCCGTTAGAGGGCAAAAGTGCTCCTGCCCAGGTTCTGCCTCGAGACAGCGGCGCTTCGTCTCGAAAATCCTCTCCTTATTTTTTTATAGGTCAAAATGACTTATATACTAGAAGAGGGGCACTGGAGGTCGGCCTGGGTGAGCACATCCCATCAGGGCGCGCCTGGGCTCCTTGGCGCGCCCAGGTGGGTTGTTCCCACCTGGTGGACCCCTCTGGTACTTATTTGCTCCAATATTCCTCAAACATTCCATAAAAATCCTCGTAAAGTTTCAGCTCATTTGGAATTGTGCGGAATAGGTAGCCTGACGTAGCCTTTTCAGGTCCAGATTTCCAGCTGCCAGAATTCTCCCCCTTTGTGTGTACCTTGCATATTATGAGAGAAAAGGCATTAGAATTACTCCAAAAAACATTATTATACAATAAAAACATAAATAACAGTAGGTAAACATGATGCAAAACGGACATATCACTCACCAGAGAGAGAGAGCAGCGTTGGCGACGGGCGGCGGTGGAGGAGGGGGGCGGG
>NC_041385.1:470345071-470363299 GCF_002162155.2 Triticum dicoccoides
GGATGAGGGGCTCCGAGGCAGGGAGGATGGTGGGGCGGTGGCAACGCTAGGCGGCGGGCGGCAGGGGCGACGGGACAGCGGGGGAGGGGGACTCCGGGGCAGGGAGGGTGGTGGGACAGCGGCGGCGATGCGGGCGCGTGGGCACGCGGGTGGAGGGAGAGGGGAAGAAGGAGGGATGGGGCCGGGGAGAGAGGGAGGGCCGACCGTTAGTGGGCACGTTCTTTGCCGTCTGCTAGAGGGGGGGCTGGTGGGCTGTTAGGGTTTGGGCCTCCACTGGAACCACCCACCTCTTTGCCATCCACCAGCAGATGGCAAAGTTTCTTTGCCGTCGGCCAGCGGATGGCAAAGAACTGGCTGATGACAAATATGGTCTTTGTCATCAACCCTTTCTTTGTCATCCGTTTTTTGGAAGCAAACGGCAAAGACCTTCTTTGTCGTCCACAAGCGGGCGGCAAAGATCTGACTAGTGGCAAATTCTCTGTTTCTAGTAGTGTTAGTAACGTAATCAAGAGCAACTAAAATATGTGTATACCCATTAGAGTAAGGAAAATGTCCCATATAATCAAAGCCCCAAACATGAAATGGTTCAATAATAAGTGAATAATTAATAGGCATTTCCTGACGTCTAATAATATTGCCAATTCTCTGGCATTCATCACAAGACAAAACAAACTTACGAGCATCCTTGAAGAGAGTAGGCCAATAAAAACTGGATTGTAATACCTTGTGTGCAGTTCTATCTCCAGTGCGGTGTCCTCCGTAGGCCTTGGAGTGACACTTGCGTAGGATCTGTTCCTGTTCATTCTCAGGTACATGATACGTCTCCAATGTATCTATAATTTTTTATTATTCCATGCTATTATATTACCCGTTTTGGATGTTTATGGGCTTTATTTTACACATTTATATCATTTTTGGGACTAACCTACTAACCGGAGGTCTAGCCCGTATTGATGTTTTTTTTGCCTATTTCAGTATTTCGAAGAAAAGGAATATCAAACGGAGTCCAAACGGAATGAAACCTTCGGGAGCGTGATTTTTGGAACGAACGTGATCCAGAGGACTTGGAGTGCAAACCAAGAAGTAGCCGAGGCGGCCACGAGGGTGGAGGGCGCGCCCACCCCTACAGGGCGCGTCCCCTATCTCATGGGCCCCTCGGGCGGCCACCAACATACTTCTTCCTCCTATATATACCCACGTACCCCGAAAACATCAAGGGAGCCACCGAAACACAATTTCCACCGCCGTAACCTTCTATATCTGTGAGATCCCATCTTGGAGCCTTCGCCAGCGCTCCGCCGGAGGGGGAATCGACCACGGAGTGCTTCTACATCAACACCATAGCCCTTTCGATGAGTTGTGAGTAGTTTACCACAGACCTTCAGGTCCATAGTTATTAGCTAGATGGCTTCTTCTCTCTTTTTGGATCTCAATACCATGTTCTCCCCCTCTCTTGTGGAGATCTAATCGATGTAACACTTTTTTGTGGTGTGTTTGTCGAGATCGGATGAATTGTGGGTTTATGATCAAGTTTATCTATGAGAAATATTTGAATCTCCTCTGAATTCTTTTATGTATGATTGAGTTATCTTTGCAAGTCTCTTCGAATTATCAGTTTTGTTTGGCCTACTAGATTGATCTTTCTTGCAATGGGAGAAGTGCTTAGCTTTGGGTTCAATCTTGTGGTGTCCTTTCCCGGTGACAACAGGGGCAGCAAGGCACGTATTGTATTGTTTCCATCGAGGATAAAAAGATGGGGTTTATATCATATTGCATGAGTTTATCCCTCTACATCATGTCATCTTTCTTAATGCATTACTTTGTTCTTATGAAGTTAATACTCTAGATGCATGCTAGATAGCGGTCGATGTTGTGGAGTAATAGTAGTAGATGCAGGCAGGAGTCGGTCTGCTTGTAGCGGACGTGATGCCTATATACATGATCATGCCTAGATAATCCCATAATTATACGCTTTTCTATCAATTGTTTGACAGTAATTTGTTCACCCACCATAATAATTATGCTATCTTGAGAGAAGCCACTAGTGAAACATATGGCCCTCAGGTCTATCTTTTATCATATAAGCCTTCAATCTACATTTATTTGCATCTTTACTTTTCCAATCTATATCATAAAATACCAAAAATATATTTATCTTATCATACTATCTCTATCAGATCTCACTTTCGCAAGTGGCCGTGAAGGGATTGACAACCCCTTTATCGCGTTGGTTGCGAGTTCTTTGTTTGTTTGTGTAGGTGCGTGGGACTTTTGAGGAGCCTCCTACTGGATTGATATCTTGGTTCTCAAAAATTGAGGGAAATACTTACGCTACTATTGCTGCATCACCCTTTCCTATTCAAGGAAAACCAACGCAAGCTCAAGACGTAGCAAGAAGGATTTCTGGCGCTGTTGCCGGGGAGGTCTTCGCTCAAGTCAAGACATACCAAGTACCCATCACAAACTCATCTCCCTCGCATTTACATTATTTGCCATTTGCCTCTCGTTTTCCTCTCCCCCACTTCACCTTTGCCGTTTTACTCGCCCTCTCTTTCCCAATCTTCTCCTCTCTCTTTCGCTTGCCTCTTTCTGCTTGCTTGTGTGTTTGATCATTTATCTTGTCTTAATGGCTAGTCCTCCTATCCTTATTGTTACTCCCGAACATGAAATTCTTAATTTTAAACAAAGGGAGGGAGAAAATCTAAAAGATGCTTGGAAAAGAATTTGCAATGCTCAAAATAAATCTACTAGGTAGCTTTCTACTTCCGTTCTTCTTCGCAATTTTAATGTAGGCATTACTACTTGGAATAGATGCATTCTTGATATCATTACCGGAGGGGATTTCTTGAGTAGCCATACGTTTGATGCTTATAATGCTATGTTAGATTTGTTTGGCCCAACACCTCTTTTGATTAATGGAACTGTTTTAACTTTAGAACATGTGATACAAAGGCTTGAAATTATTGAAAATAAAATTGCCACTGTTGAGTTAATTGAAAATTTGGATAAAAAGATCCACAACCAAATTACCCAATATGGATCTAAGGTTGGGACTACTCTGAATTTTTTTAAAGAAAAGGAACCTATAGTTAATGAAAGAATAGAACAAGATTCTACAAGAATTGGTAAACTTGAGGATATAATTACTAACTTAGGGTCTGCCTTTTCACCTATGAAAAATACTCCAACTCCTCCTATTAAATTTGGCAAATTAATACATGTTCCTAAAAATAAGGGTGAATCTTCTAGTAAGGAAAATGCGGATCTCAAATCCATAAGTGTTCACCCTAGTTTTTGCACTATCATAAAGGAACCTTTTGTTTCAAATGAATGTCTTGATTTCTTGCCTAGGAGTTCAATCATTACTAAAAATAAAGAAACTCCTAAAATTCATAAGTGCTCTATTGAAGAATCGAGTGCCAAAGATGGCACTACTTAGATCTATCTTCGCTTTTATGCCTAGCTAGGGGCGTTAAACGATAGCGCTAGTTGGGAGGAAACCCAATTTTCTTTGTGTTTTTTGTTTTTGTTCCTGTTTAGTAATAAATTTTGCATCTACCTTCTGTTAAAATGTGTTTTCATGCTTTAATTAGTGTTTGTGCCAAGTAGAACCTATAGGATAACCTATGATGATAGTTAATTTGATTCTGCTGAAAAACAGAAACTTTGCGCTCACGAGAAAAAATTCAATAAATCACAGAAACGTGATTTTGCATTGATTCTTTTTTCTGTAGATCAATAGACAAAATTTCCAGGACTTCTTATTTTGGTCAGATTTTTAGAGTTCCATAAGTTTGCGTTAGTTACAGATTACTACATACTGTTCTGTTTTTGACAGATTCTGCCTTTCGTGTGTTGTTTGCTTATTTTGATGCATCTATGGCTAGTATTAAGTGGTATGAACCATAGAGAACTTGGAATACAGTAGGTTTAACACCAATATAAATAAAGAATGAGTTCATTACAGTACCTTATGTGGTGGTTTTGCTTCCTTTCACTAACGGAGCTTATGAGATTTCCTGTTGAGTTTTGTGTTGTGAAGTTTTCAAGTTTTGGGTAAAGATTTGATGGACTATGGAATAAGGAGTGGCAAAATCCTAAGCTTGGGGATGCCCATGGCACCCCAAGATATTCAAGAGTAGCCAAAAGCCTAAACTTGGGGATGCCCCCGGAAGGCATCCCCTCTTTCGTCTTTGTTCATTGGTAACTTTACTTGGAGCTATATTTTTATTCGCCACATGATATGTGTTTTGCTTGGAGCGTCGTGTATGATATTAGTATTTGCTTTTTAGTTTACCACAATCATCCTTGCTGTACACACCTTTTGGGAGAAGCCTGTTTGATTGAAATTTATTAGAATACTCTATGTGCTTCACTTATATCTTTTGAGCTAGATAGTTTTTGCTCTAGTGCTTCACTTATATCTTTTAGAGCACGGCGGTGGCTTAATTTTGTAGAAGTTGCTAGTCTCTCATGCTTCACTTATATTATTTTGAGAGTCTCTTAGAACAGCATTGTATTTGCTATGGTTATAAAATTGGTCCTAGAATGGTAGGCATCCAACTTGGGTATAATAAAAACTATCATAGGAAGTGAATTGGATGCTATGATTAATTTGATACTTGATAATTGTTTTGAGATATGGAGGTAGTGATATTAAATTCATGCTAGTTGGGTGATTATGAATTTAAAGAATACTTGTTTGAAGTTAGCAAGTCCCTTAGCATGCACGTATGGTTAAAGTTGTGTAACAAATTTGAAACATGAAGTGTCCTTGGATTGTGCATCCTTATGAGTGGCGGTCGGGGCCGAGCGATGGTCTTTTCCTACCAATCTATCCCTCTAGGAGCATGCGCGTAGTGCTTGATTTTTTATGACTTCTAAATTATTGCAATAAGTATATGAGTTCTTTTGACTAATGTTGAGTCCATGGATTATACGCACTTTTACCTTTCCATCATTGCTAGCCTCTTCGGTACCATGCATTGCCCTTTCTCACCTTGAGAGTTGGTGCAAACTTCGCCGGTACATCCAAACCCCGTGATATGATACGCTCTATCACACATAAACCTCCTTATATCTTCCTCAAAACAGCCACCATACCTACCTATTATGGCATTTCCATAGCCATTCCGAGATATATTGCCATGCAACTTTCCACCGTTCCGTTTATCATCATGACACGCATTACTTTTGTCATATTGCCATTGCATGATCATGTAGTTGACATCGTATTTGTGGCAAGGCCACTTTGCATAATTTTTCATACATGTCACTCTTGATTCATTGCCCATCCCGGTACACCGCCGGAGGCATTCATATAGAGTCATACCTTTTTCTAGTTTCGAGTTGTAATTCATGAGTTGTAAATCAATAAAAGTGTGATGATCATCATTATTAGAGCATTGTCCCCAGAAAAAAAGGAAAGGCCAAAGAAAAAAAAGAAAGGCCAAAAGAAAAAAAAGAAAAAAAAAGAAAATAATTAAAAATGGGGCAATGTTACTATCTCTTTTTACACACTTGTGCTTCAAAGGAGCACCATGTTCTTCATATAGAGAGTCTCATATGTTGTCACTTTCATATACTAGTGGGAATTTTTCATTATAGAACTTGGATTGTGTATTCCTACGATGGGCTTCCTCAAAATGCACACCCACTAGTTTTCTTTTGTTGAGCTTTCATACATTTATAGCTCTAGTGCATCCGTTGCATGGCAATCCCTACTCCTCATGTCGACATCAATTGATGGGCATCTCCATAGCCCGTTGATTATCCTCGTTAATGTGAGACTTTCTCCCTTTTTTGTATTCTCCACACAATCCCCATTATCATATTCTATTCCACCCATAGTGCTATATCCATGGCTCATGCTCATGTATTGCGTGAAAGTTGAAAAAGTTCGAGATTATTTAAGTACGAAACAATTGCTTGGCTTGTCATCGGGGGTGTAGAATTTGGGAACATTTTTGTGTGACGAAAATGAAGCATAACCTAACTATATGATTTTGTAGGGATGAACTTCCTTTAGCATATTATTTTGAGAAGACATGATTGCTTTTATTAGTATGCTTGAAGTATTACTATTTCTTATGTCGATATGAACTTTTATTTTGAATCATTTGGATCTGAACATCCATGCCACAATAAAGAAAATTACATTGAGAATTATGCTAGGTAGCATTCCACATCAAAAATTCTACTTTTATCATTTACCTACTCGAGGACGAGCAGGAATTAAGCTCGGGGATGCTTGATACGTCTCCAATGTATCTATAATTTTTTATTATTCCATGCTATTATATTACCCGTTTTGGATGTTTATGGGATTTATTTTACACATTTATATCATTTTTGGTACTAACCTACTAACCGGAGGCCCAGCCCGTATTGCTGTTTTTTTGCCTATTTCAGTATTTTGAAGAAAAGGAATATCAAACGGAGTCCAAACGGAATGAAACATTCGGGAGTGTGATTTTTGGAACAAACGTGATCCAGAGGACTTGGAGTGCAAGCCAAGAAACAGCCTAGGCGGCCACGAGGGTGGAGGGCACACCCCCCTGTCTCGTGGGCCCCTCGGGCGGCCACCGACGTACTTCTCCCTCCTATATATACCCACATACCCTGAAAACATCAAGGGAGCCACCGAAACACAATTTCCACCGCCATAACCTTCTGTATCCGCGAGGTCCCATCTTGGAGCCTTCGTCGGCGCTCCACCGGAGGGGGAATCGACCACGAAGGGCTTCTACATCAACACCATAGCCCTTCCGATGAGTTGTGAGTAGTTTACCACAGACCTTCGGGTCCATAGTTATTAGCTAGATGGCTTCTTCTCTCTTTTTGGATCTCAATACCATGTTCTCCCCCTCTCTTGTGGAGATCTATTGGATGTAACTCTTTTTGCGGTGTGTTTGTCGAGATTCGATGAATTGTGGGTTTATGATCAAGTTTATCTATGAGAAATATTTGAATCTCCTCTGAATTCTTTTATGTATGATTGAGTTATCTTTGCAAGTCTCTTTGAATTATCAGTTTGGTTTGGCCTACTAGATTGATCTTTCTTGCAATGGGAGAAGTGCTTAGCTTTGGGTTCAATTTGGCGGTGTCCTTTCCCAGTGACAGCAGGGGCAACTAGGCACGTATTGTTTCCATCGAGGATAAAAAGATGGGGTTTATATCATATTGCATGAGTTTATCCCTCTACATCATGTCATATTTCTTAATGTGTTACTCTGTTATTATGAACTTAATACTCTAGATGCATGCTAGATAGCGGTCGATGTGTGGAGTAATAGTAGTAGATGCAGGCAGGAGTCGGTCTACTTGTAGCGGACGTGATGCCTATATACATGATCATGCCTAGATAATCTCATAATTATTCGCTTTTCTATCAATTGCTTGACAGTAATTTGTTCACCCACCGTAATAATTATGCTATCTTGAGAGAAGCCACTAGTGAAACCTATGGCCCCTGGGTCTATCTTTTATCATATAAGCCTTCAATCTAATTTTATTTGCATCTTTACTTTTCCAATCTATATCATAAAATACCAAAAATGTATTTATCTTATCATACTATCTCTATCAGATCTCACTTTCGCAAGTGGTCGTGAAGGGATTGACAACCCCTTTATCGCGTTGGTTGCGAGTTCTTTGTTTGTTTGTGTAGGTGCATGGGACTTTTGAGGAGCCTCCTACTGGATTGATACCTTGGTTCTGAAAAACTGAGGGAAATACTTACGCTACTATTGCTGCATCACCTTTTCCTCTTCAAGGAAAACCAACGCAAGCTCAAGACGTAGCAGTACACAACGTCTAATAACACTATCTACTCCTTCTTTATAAAAGTGTGGGTCATCCTAAAAGTAATGTCTTAAATCATAGAATTTTTTTTCTTTTGCTGGTATGTGAAATTAGGTGGTATAAATTTAGCAACCATGTAATTAGCATAATCAGCATACCATGGAATATTACAAGAAGCATTTATGATAGCTAGTTGCTCATTAGGAAAGCTATCATCAATAGGCAGTGGGTCATCAAGAACATTTTCTAACCTAGACAAGTTGTTTGCAACGGGGTTCTCAGCTCCCTTCCTATCAATAATATGCAAATCAAATTCTTACAGCAAGAGAACCCATCTAATAAGTCTAGGTTTAGCATCTTTCTTTTCCATAACATATTTAATAGCAGCATGATCAGTGTGAACAGTTACTTTGGAATTAGCAATATAAGATCTAAACTTGTCACAAGCAAAAAAACTGCTAAAAATTCTTTTTCAGTAGTAGCATAATTTCTCTGGGCATTGTCTAGAGTTTTACTAGGATAATGAATAACATTCAATTTCTTATCAACTCTTTACCCTAGAATAGCACCAACAACATAGTCACTAGCATCACACATAATTTCAAAGGGTAAATTCCAATCAGGTGGTTGAACAATAGGTGCAGAAATCAAGGCTTTCTTAAGTATTTCAAATGCTTCTACACAATCATCATCAAAAACAAAAGGAACATCTTTTTACAAGAGATTAGTGAGAGGCCTAGAAATTTTAGTGAAATCTTTAATAAATCTCCTATAGAAACCAGCATGACCAAGGAAACTTCTTATACCTTTGATATCTTTAGGACACGACATCTTTTCAATAGCATCTACTTTAGCTTTATCCACTTCAATACCTCTTTTAGAAATTTTATGCCCCAAGACAATACCTTCATTAACCATAAAGTGGCACTTCTCCCAATTTAAAAGAAGATTAGTTTCTTCACATCTCTGCAAAACTCGATCAAGGTTGCTTAAGCCATCATCAAAAGAAGTTCCATAAATGGAGAAATCATCCATGAAGACCTCAACAATCTTTTCATAGAAGTCAGAGAATATAGCAGTCATACATCTTTGAAAGGTACCAGGTGCATTACATAATCCAAAAGGCATACGTCTATAAGCAAAAGTACCGAAAGGGCAAGTAAAAGTTGTCTTTTCTTGGTCCTCTTTTGACTTAGGTATTTGAGAAAAACTAGAATAACCATCTAGAAAGCAAAAATGTGTATGTTTGGACAGTCTTTCTGGCATTTGATCAATAAATGGTCGAGGGTAATGATATTTTCTAGTAGCTTATTTTAATTTGGAAAAATCAATTACCATTTTATAACCTGTAACAATTTTTTGCGGAATCAACTCATTCTTATAATTAGGAACAACAGTAATACCTCCCTTCTTAGGGACACAATGAACGGGACTTACCCATCTACTATCAGCAATAGGATAAATTATACATGCCTCAAAAATCTTTAGTATTTCATTTCTTACCACTTCTTTCATCTTAGGATTTAACTGTCGTTGATGATCAACAACTAGTTTAGCATCAGGCTCCATATTAATTTTGTGTTGACATAGAGTGGGACTAATGCCCTTAAGACCATCAAGAGTATATCTGATGGCGACACGATGCTTATTTAGAGTTTTCAATAATTTCTTTTCTTCATGATCTGAAAGGTTAGCACTGATAATAACAGGATATATCTTCTTCTCATCAAGATAAGCATATTTCAAAGTATCAGGTAGTTGTTTAAGATCGAACACGGGGTCACCCTTGAGTGGAGGAGGATCCCTAAGGATTTCAACAGGCAAGTTGTGTTTCAAAATAGGCATTTGGTTAAAGAATATTTCATCTAATTCCTTTCCTTCATTCATAAACATATCATTCTCATGGTCTAGCAAATATTGTTCTAAAGGATCGGTAGGAGGCACGGCAATAGAAGCAAGACCAATAATTTCATCCTTACTAGGAAATTCTTTATCATGGGGTTGTCTACAAAATTTAGAGAAATTAAAATCATGAGACACATCCCCAAAACTTCCAGTAGCAATTTCTTTCTCACAGTCTATCTTAGCATTGAAAGTGTTCAAGAAAGGTCTACCAAATATAATGGGACAAAAATCATCTTGTGGGGAACCAAGAACCAGAAAATCAGTAGGGTATTTTATTTTCCCATGCAAGACTTCAACATATCTGACAATCCCAATTGGTGATATAGTATCTCTATTGGCAAGCTTAACAGTAACATCAATATCTTCTATCTCAGCAGGTGCAATATCATTCATAATTTCTTGATATAAAGTAAAAAGAATTGCACTCACATCACATAAGCCATGATAACAATAGTCTCCTATTTTAACAGAAACAACAGGCATGCCAATAATAGGTCTATGTTTATCTTTAGTATCAGGTCTACCAATTCTAGCAGCTTCATCACAAAAATAAATAACATGCCCATCAATATTATCGACTAGGAGATCTTTAACCATAGTAACACTAGGTTCAACTTTAATTTGTTCAAGGGGTGTAGGTGTTCTAGTATAACTCTTACAAACCACAGTTGAAGCTTTAGCATGATCCTTTATCCTAACATGAAAAGGTGGTTTCTCAATATAAGAAGTAGGAACAACAGGATCAAAATTATAAGTAATAGTTTCTTCTTCAACTTTAATAGGTTCCACTACTTTTACTTCAATGGGAGAATGATATTTAAACCACTTCTCCTTGGGGAGATCAACATGAGTAGCAAATGATAAACAAAAAGAGGCTACTATCTCAGAGTCAAGTCCATATTTAGTGCTAAATTCACGAAAAGCATCGATATCCATAAAAGATTTAACACAATCAAACTTGAGGTTTATACCTGAGTCCTTACCCTTGTCGAGTTCCCAATCTTCAGAGTTGCGTTTAATTCTTTCCAATAAATCCCATTGAATTCAATAGTCTTCTTCATAAAAGAACTAGTACAAGAAGTATCGAGCATGGATTGATCATTACAAGAAAGCCAAGCGTAAAAATTCTAAATAATAATTTCTCTTGAGAGCTCATGATTGGGGCATGAATATAACATTGAATTAAGCCTCCTCCAAGCTTGAGCGCTACTTTCTCCTTCACGGGGCCAAAACATATATATATATAATTACGATCAAGATGAACCAGATGCATAGGATAAAACTTCTGATGAAATTCCAATTTCAATCGGTTGTAGTTCTATGATCGAATATCATCACATAGCCTATACCATGTCAATGCCTTTACCTTCAAAGATAAAGGGGATACATTCTTCGTGACTTCATCCTTGGGCAAACCTGCAAGCTTAAATAATCCACAAACTTCATCCACATAGATTAGATGCATATCAGCATGTAATTTTCCATCTGCTGCATACGGATTAGCCAGCAGTTTCTCTATCATACCCGAAGGAATTTCATAATAAATATTTTCAATAGTTTCAATAGGTTGAGGAGCAACTCTTTGCTCTACCGGTCGAGGTGAAGATACCCTGAACAAACCCCTCATAGGATTATTTTCCATAGCAACAAGGGATAGTAAATTTGAGAACACTATATAAACATTTCCTTACCAAAGGCGCTTCACTCCCCAGCAACGGCGCCAGAAAAGAGTCTTGATGACCCACAAGTATAGGCGATCTATCGTAGTTCTTTCGATAAGTAAGAGTGTTGAACCCAACGAGGAGCGGAAGGAAATGACAAGCGGTTTTCAGCAAGGTATTCTCTGCAAGCATTAAAATTATCGGATAAGATAATTCGTAACGGGTAACAAGTAACAAAAGTAACTAAGGTGCAGCAAGGTGGACCAATCTTTTTTTAGCAAAGGACAAGCCTAGACGAACTCTTATATAATGCAAAGCGCTCCCAAGGACACATGGAAATTACTGTAAAGTTAGTTCTCATCATGCTCATATGATTCGCGTTCGTTACTTTGATAATTTGATATGTGGGCAGACCGGTGCTTGGGTGCTGCCCTTACTTGGAAAAGCCTCCCACTTATGATTAACCCCTCTCACAAGCATCGGCAACTACGAAAGAAGAATTAAGATAAATCTAACCATAGCATGAAACATATGGATCCAAATCAGCCCCTTACGAAGCAACGCATAAACTATGGTTTAAGCTTCTGTCACTCTAGCAACCCATCATCTACTTATTACTTCCCAATACCTTCCCCTAGGCCCAAATCATGGTGAAGTGTCATGTAGTCGATGTTCACATAACACCACTTGAGGAGAGACAACATACATCTCATCAAAATATCGAACGAATACCAAATTCACATGATTACTTATAACAAGACTTCTCCCATGTCCTCAGGAACAAACGTAACTACTCACAAAGCATATTCATGTTCATAATCAGAGGAGTATTAATTATCATTAAGGATCCAAACATATGATCTTCCACCGAATAAACCAACTAGCATCAACTACAAGGAGTAATCAACACTACTAGCAACCCACGGGTACCAATCTGACGTTTTGAGACAAAGATCGGATACAAGAGTTGAACTAGGGTTTGAGAGGAGATGGTGTTGGTGAAGATGTTGATGGAGATTGACCCCCTCTCGATGAGAGGATCGTTGGTGATGATGATGGCTTCGATTTCCCCCTCCCGGAGGGAAGTTTCCCCGGTAGAATAGCTTCGCCGGAGCCCTAGATTGCTTCTACCCAGGTTCCGCCTCGAGATGGCGGCGCTTCGTCCCAAAAGCTTCCTATTGATTTTTACAGGTCAAAAAACATCATATAGCAGAAGATGGGTACCGGAGGCATGCTAGGGGGCCCACAGGGCAAGGGGCGCGCCAAGGGGGTAGGGCGTGGCCCCCACCCTTGTGGATTCCTGGTGGGGCCCCTCTGATACTTTCTTGGCCCAATATTTTTTTATTAATTCCAAAATAATTCTCCGTAAATTTTCAGGGCTTTTGGAGTTGTGAAGAATAGGTCTCAGATTTGCTCCTTTCCCAGTCTAGAATTCCAGCTGCCGGCATTCTCCCTCTTCATGTAAACCTTGTAAAATAAGAGAGAAAAGGCATAAGTATTGTGCTATAATATGTAATAACAGCCCATAATGCAATAAATATAAATATAAAAGTATGATACAAAATGGACGTATCACGGACCCGCACGAGCTCGTGTACATGCCAGCGCCCGTGCCCGTGCGCGCCCATGCACCCATCGTGGGGCCGGTCCCCATGTGTTCTCCTACACCCGCCACCCTCGGCGTCATGGGACGTCGCCGTCGACCGCTGCCTCGCAGCGCCATGAGTTGTCGTCCTCCCGCGCCCTGCATGTCGATCACGTGATGACGGGATGTTTGATTTCCAAGTGAAGAACATTATGTGATGCCTTGAAGACTTAACAACGGCGTCCCGGAGGATGACAATGACAACGTCAGCGCGGCATGCCGCCTCCGCCGCCGCCAGAATTAGTTTTTTTACATTTAATACTGTATCTCGATCGTATGAATATAAATCTGCAATGTGACTGAATTAAACATATGGTTTGGGCAAACTTGTGTTTTCTCTTTGGATGTACAGACTTATCAAACGATTTAAAAAATTGTCAATGGTTTTTAAATTAAAACACTCATCGCAAACGCTTTAGATAGAACACCCGTATGCAAACCGACAGCTTTCCCAGTAAGCCAACAGAAAATGTGCCGAGCAGGATTTGTGCAGCTCTTCATTGCAAACATTTTAGATAGTACACCCGTATGCAAAACGAGAGCAATGGTCCTTCCCCAGTAATCCAAGGGAAAATTTGTCGCGCGGGATTTGTGCATCTCTTCATCGCAAACAGTTCAGATTGTATACGGACTGCAAAGCGCGAGCTATGGTACGCAGGATTTGTACATCCCTTCAATGCAAACATTTTTTTTGGATGACCCGTGTGCAACCATGTATAGACAGTTTGGTAAGATATGCATCTGTCATATTGAATATATTGACATTTGTCAAACTGGAATGATTGACATTTTGTTGATCTAGTAGCATTGCCCTTTGTCAACCTTGCAACACTGCCATTTGTCAAAATTTACAGCTAAAAATCACTAGCACTATCTAATTTTTGCAACTAAAATTCAGTAAGCATAGATCTCATTCATAGATTAAGCAGTCGTTGTTATACAAACAGTTTAACTCAATAGCTGAATCGACCAAAATTTTCCCCAATTGTTGCCAACCACGTACTAAAATAGCTAGTTCAACTATATATACTAGCTAATTTTAAGTACGTTACAGTTCAACCACATCTATAGTCAGATGAACTGAACAAAATAACCCCTAAATACTAGTACTATGGAGGGGCTTTGTACTACTTCTAGCAGCCTCTCCTCTGCTGAGCACACTCTGTAAGAGGTAGAGGAGGAGGAGCCTACCAATGAGCTAGAAAACTGCAATCTGGTGCCTGCCGATGCTGCACCTTATGCTCACCTCAAATGCCCTATGCCGCTCTAGACGACCCCTCTCGAAGCGGTAGGATTCCTTGCCTCTGCGGCGGCATGTGCTGCGGCCATGGCAGCGGTAAGACTCTTTGCGTGCTCGACGAGGCGCTCCTCCTCCTCCCAAAGGAACTCGATGTAGCGCAAGGTCGCTGACGAACGTGTGGGGCTCCACCTCCACCTCCCGCCTTCGGGCGGCGGTGGCGGAGCGGGTGATGACCCCGGCGATCGACGGTGGGGTGGCGGTCAACGGTGGGGTGGCGGCCACGACCGCCACCTTCCACCTTCGGGCCGCGGTGGCGGAGAGGGTGATGGTCACGGTGGCTGACAGTGGGGTGGACGCCACGACGGCCACCTCCCACCTTCGGGCCATGGCGGCAGAGCGAGCGATGGCCCTGGCTTTCTATGATGGTGTGACGGCCACGACGGTAGATGGTGGGGTGGCGGAAAGAGCGGCTGGCAATAGTTGCCGACGGGCAGCATCAGCAGAGCGTGTGATGGGTGATGCGAACACACCCAACAGGGACGCCACGCGCACTACACTACGACGGGGACTGCGCCACCGCCGCAGTGTAGCCTCCCAGCTGGAGTTGTCCTCTGATGACGGTGGAGTGGCTGAGCGACGACGATGAACCGGTGCCTTTGGCGATTATGGGAGAAGCAGACGAGATAAGCTACTGGGAGGGAGGGGAAAATGCGACGTAGGACTCGCCAGCCATGAGGGTTTATATAGCAGGCCGGTAAGCATTGGGATTTGGGGGGATCGTGCCGATTCGGGTGGGAAGCTTGTGCGGATATGCGCGGGAACCTGCGCGGTTGCGCGGAACTGGCTCACCGACGATTCATTAGTGCCACTTCGAGCCACCGTTTGGCCAAAAGAACGCCCCCGCGCGCTGCTCAAGCTTGCGCTCGAAGCCTTCTGCGGCAGCTGGGTGATAAGACGTGTGAGAGGAGGATGAAACGACAGGTACACATACGGTTAACAAAAAAATGTTTATGATTTAATTACCTACTACACCGTCTTGGTTTATAAGTCCTCTTTGTATTTTTGTGCCAAATTTTGACTAGAAATTTAACTAACAAAATATGAATGCACGTCGCCAAAGATTATATCGTTGGATTCGTATTTGAACATAGTTTTCAATTATACAATATTTCAACATGCATTAACATTTTTTTGTTAAATTTAAGGTCAAAATATGGCACATAATATAAAGGGGACTAATAGACCAAGACGGAGGTAGTAGCACACGGCCGCTCTCTACGCAGCGTCGCAACTGTCGGTCGGCTTGTAGATGACCATTCCCTGCGTGTTCAACTGCTCTATGCGTGTGGTTGCTCGCGGTTAAGGTGGACGCGGCGCGCTCTGCTCGCGTCCCGCCGGGCGCGCTCTTCTCTTACGTCCATTCGCGCGCTCTGCCAGCGTCCCTCCACGCGCGCTACCAGCGTTTGGGGCCGGCGCACAATCACGTATGTTTGTGCTGCCATTATGCATGCGGTTGTGCCGGACGAGGCGCCATGATGCAGTTACCCGCTGCAAAACTGCCATGCAGACGTGCCGAGAATCTAGGCCAACCGGCCCCCATTTATTCCCGCGGCCATTTACCTTCATCTCTCGCGTGACATGACACAATGAGCACACCCACGACGACACATACAGAGAGGACATCCAGCGGATCCGATGGCGCTCCCCGTGGATCCAATGGCACTTCCAGCAGTCGACGATGACAACGGGGGGCAGTTCACCACGCATCACGTATTGGACACCCACGCGAGGTGGAAGGACCTATCGGTGGTGTACACGAATGAGCCAGTCTCGGTGTAGAGCTCCATCCAAATTATGGAGCAGTTCCTTGCTGAGGACAAGTATCAAGTGGTTGGATTCGACCTCGAGTTCACCAGCGGTCGTGCCGGGCAAGATCAGAAGGTTGTCTTCGCCTAGTTGTGCGTCCGACATGACATCCTCTTCTACCACTACCACCTGGCCACAAGGCCTTGTGAGCATTTCTCCAGGTTTATCAACAGCTCCGACTACAGTTTCGCTATGATGGACACCGCTAACGTTCTAAAAGTTCTCAAGGTTTTGGATTTGACCTGCCAGAATCTTGTTAACATGCGTGACCACTACGAGGTCTGGGGCAACACCAACAACAAACAGAACTCCCTAGTTGACCTCGCTTCGGCCATCATCGACCCCTACTGCATGAAGATGAAGGATGAGAGTAAGAAGGACAAAAACGCCTGACACAGGGCCTGGCATCAGAGACTGGATGAAGAACACGTCAAGTACGCGGTCAAGGACGCGTACACAAGCTATGAGATGTATAGGCGGGTCGTTGACATAAGGAAGTATCTTCATCCTGCCCCAAATGAGGATCGAGCCACAGAGCAGTGGTAGGTGCGTCACAAGAAGTAGATGACTAGACGATCGTTTCTCCTAGTTTAGAATGCATGCAATTATTTATTGAGGTGTGTGTGAATGATCTGTACAGTCACTTTTGTAATTGGATGTTTATTTTAGTTATATATATGTTGTTCTTCTATAGACAGAGCAAATCACACGGCTTATTAGCAGCAATCGTCTGTGTTATTATTGGTCTTCGCAAACATTTCGGATTAGAAACCTGTTTGTCGCGTATCACACATATCTTGTTTAGTTGAACTGTTTCTGTTGTCTTGGCTCATCGCAAATAGTTCATTCTGAGTGAACTGTATGCCCTCCATCGCACACACCTTGATCTGGCTGACCATTTCTATTGTGTTGCCTAATCACACACAGTTCATCCTAGTGAACTGTATGTCGTATATCAAACACACCCTCATCTCGCTGACCGTTTCTTTTGTTCTGGATCATCGCAAACAGTTTGTATGGATTAACCGTATGCCACGCATCACACACATAGCTCTGGTTTGAATCGTGTTTGATGTATGGCCATCGCAAACAGTTTGTCTCATTTTTGACAGTTTTCTTACACCACCGTTTGCGATTAATGCAACACACAATTTTGTCAAAAGGTCTGTGATTAGACTGCCGCATTTGAACCATCCTACAATAGTGCAAGGGGGCGCCACAACTCCGACAGCCGCCGTCAGTGGTGGGGCGTCCCCAGGCGCACGCTCCACGCCGTCCTATAACACATCGAGGGCGGCAAGGAGCCGCCGTTGGAGTACCGGGCGTCGTCGTTCTCGCATCGGAGCGGCAGCTAGTGGCTGGCGAGGCGCGTGGCGGGGTCGTCCTCCTCTTCCTCCGGCTCCCGCTCCTCCGGCACGACGCCGCTCGCCGCCATCAAGCCCGAGCCCCAGGAGACGCCGAAGCACCGGCGTAGCCTCGGCGGCAGCCTCGTCATAAACGAGGGCCGCCGCCAACCTTCACCTCCCTGCGGCCATCTTTGCCTGGTCAGGCCGAAGAAGAAGCCGACGCCGCCGCCCATGGTCATCAAACAAGAGCACGTGGAGATGGCCGCCGACCTCGACACCGGCCTAAAATGGTCGCGCGGCGACTACATCCGGGAGGAGATGGAGCGCCAACGCCGCGCTCTGGAGGAGATCGCCGCGCGGCGCCGCAGCCGCAATGAAGGCGGCGTTATCGTCCCCTTGGACAGCGACGAGGAGGCGCCGGCGCCGACCAACCCCGTCCACAGCGGCGATCCAAGGCAGGGCTGCAGCAAGGACGGCGACGAGCAGAGCGACGACGATGACGGCGGCGACTACACCGCCTTCTACCAGCTCCTCGGCATGAAGTACGCTCGGGGCGGCGGCGTAGTTTTTTTAGTTTTTTATGTATGTCTATAAATTTGTACAAATATGAATGAAACCGCCTAAATTTCGTCCAAAATCAAGTTATTTTGTTCACATTTAGGCCCAATTTGAATTTGAAAAACGACGTCTGGGGGTCAACTTGGGGCTGTGGTTGGGAACCCGAGCGCTCCCACGGTGAAAATAGCGCCGATTAGCCTTCAA
>NC_041385.1:470363490-470364621 GCF_002162155.2 Triticum dicoccoides
GAACGGCCGAAGATGGCCTAAGGGTAGGGGAGAAAACGCTTGGGTAAAGCTCTGACAGCCTAACCCGCGCATGGTCGTCATCTGCTCGTCCGAATGCCGTGCGGTTCAACGCCCCAGACATGGATCCGCGCACCTCTCGTAATTGTGGATTTGTGCAACCGATGCGAATGACGAAATCTTAAAACCGGATGGCCGGCCACCTGCGTACGCGACCTAGATTGGCCGTTTTCCGGGGAACTATTTTACGCCAGGTATATAGAGCTAGTAGTACCTAGTACTACGTACTTAGATGCTTTGCATTTTGAATTCTACAGCAGCCGGGTGAGAGCGGCGACATGATAGAGTGTGCAATGATGCAACCCAACGTAGAGATATATTCTATGCAACTTGCAAAAAGATATATATACGGAACAGACGATCGCATAAATCAAGTGGTTGGACCTGCACTTGGCAGTCCGTTCTCTACGATGCGCCTACGACTGAGTTTGTTTACCCAAGAACAATATTTGGCCAAACGCAGAGCCCTAGTGCACACAGCACACCTGCCAAGATGCCGCATGCATGCATCTACAAAAATTTGTCACAAGGCTGCGGAAAGAGCGATTGGCCATCGCAAAAAGAAAAAAACAATGGGAAACTTAACTGTTATCCGTGAAGTGCTATTTTTAGAAATAGTTTGGAGTGCTGTTTTTTTTTTTAAACATGAGTTGCACGAATGTCATTTCATGATGAAAATTTTTAAGCGTTCAAAACATTTTAGCAAGGTTTGTCACCCAAAAAAATGACCTTTTTTTTTATGATTTTACTATTCATCCCGAGCTCATTTGAGCTTGGGAGCAGAAGTGGACTTTCACCTCTAGGTGCACCTAGTACTTGTAGATGGTAAATGAGGTTTGTTCAAGCAATATGTATGGCGTCTAGCAACAAGATTGGGGATTTTTTTTGGTTCGTGCCACTATCGAACTTCGATATTCGAGGTCCGCCACTGAAACTTTGTGAATTCGGCCTCTAGCACTATCATTTTTCAAAGAGATCAGGTGTATGCCCCGTGCATCGTCTCCGCTTGTTGCCATCTACTTCGAGCAGTTTCCTCCTCTATGGGACTCACCACTCCATTGTGTCAACCGCACT
>NC_041385.1:470364848-470378300 GCF_002162155.2 Triticum dicoccoides
CAGAGCCCCTTTGCTTCTCATCATTTTCACTCATGTCCTCCCATGCTCCTCCGACACCTTTAATTCATAGGATTGAATCCCACGTAATTTTTTCCTAGGCTTTCATTTATATTATATTCTATAGGAAATTTTCGCCCACACAAACCTCTTCAAGAATCCATTATATATTTTCGTGATGCAATAAAATCATGTAAGATTAGACATATCATTGCACTCTTAGGCATGTCTTTTTTTTTTGTTCTGCGGTTTTAGAATCTCAAAAATAAAAAAGAAGACCTTCGGATGGGAGCATGCATGATTTAACAATCTTTATACACTTGGATACACCGTTATGATTAGACCTAACATGGGACGATGTGACTAGCTGACTATCAAATAAAGCAGTCTACACGAAAGAATACTGCTCAGCAGCTTGTATACACTGTTTGAAGTTGTTTATGTATTCATATTTTAGGGAGGAACTGACTGTTTCTTAATTAAAGATGCCATGGAATGTCGAATCAAACTATTTTATGTGTTGCACGTTAATTAATCAATTTATGATGTTTATGATAATTCTTCAATGACTACTTGTACTTGCATATTAATTAATCCTGTCCATCCTCTCCCGGCGAATTTGCTTTCGACTAAATTTGCAAAAATAATACTTTTTTTTACATATTGCACGAGCTATTTGCTCATGTGACTGTAATATCAAAAACTATGCATTTGTTTTGAAAATGCTATTTGTGTTGACATCGCTGGGAGATTATGGCAAATTGAACATTTTTCATGACAATTTATGTCGTCGCGAGGATG
Source organism: Triticum dicoccoides (assembly GCF_002162155.2). Classification (NCBI taxonomy): domain Eukaryota; kingdom Viridiplantae; phylum Streptophyta; class Magnoliopsida; order Poales; family Poaceae; genus Triticum; species Triticum dicoccoides. The sequence goes on from NC_041385.1 coordinate 470,365,647, forward strand.
GCAAATTCCTTCGGCAAGCACGGAAAGTTCTGGCAAAAAATTGAACCAAACGGATTTTGCATGCTTGCTAAAAATATTAGAGTGTGGCTAGGTCTCAATCGACTGAGACTTAACCAAGTCTCAGGCAAGTGATATAGCATAGGAAGAAAAAAGAAAAAAAGTGAACAGAAAAATTGGTACGAATCCTCATGCAAAATCAAAGGACTGTAACATCGACTGAGACATAACAAAGTCTTAGTCGACTGAGACTTAGCAAAACTGAAAAAATTACCATCATTGGATAACATAAATTGCCATGGAAAATGTTTGATATGACATGCCCTCCGAGCGAATGTTTGTTGGTTATCAAAACTCATTTTTAGAGCCTGGATAGCCATCATCGATCAGGAACATTCGTCCTCCTTGTGTTGCCGGAGATGGCTATGCATTCATATCTCATCCATTGTTGGAGGCTCTCAGTGTGGCGGCTGCCGACCATGCCTCGACGGGGAGGTTGATCTCCTGGTCCGTTGGGTGGATCTGCTCCGATTTGATCTGTCCTCGCTTGGGTTGGCATAAGCTGGTGGTTGGAGTGGCGAGGGAGCACTAGTAGAAAACAGGGCTTACGTTCGGGCGAGATAAGCCCATTAGTTCCGGTTCAGTCACGAACCGGGACCCATGGGCCCATTGGTCCCAGTTCGTGAGGCCAGGGGGTCTGCCGGGCCTCGTGGGGGCATTGATCCCGATTTGTCTGGCCCCTTTGGTCCCGGTTGGTGGGACGAACCGGGACCAATGGGCCTCGCTCCTGGCCCACCACCATTGATCCAATTGGTGGTTTGAATCGGGACCAAAGACTGCCCTTTAGTCCCGGTTCATGCCACGAACTGGGACCAATGACATGCCTATATATATCCCTCGCCCCCGAGCAGAGCAACGAAGTGCTCTGTTTTTTCTAGCCGTTGAGGGGAGGGCTTTGTGGTGCTCTAGCTCACCTCCTATGCACATGAGGTGTTTGATGAAATGCCCGAGCCACATTACTTAAGCTTTCTACTCTCCAAGCTCGACCTCCAAACTCCATTTTTCTCAATATTTGTCTAGGGTTAGCGGTTCGTCACGTCCCGTCCCCGTCTTCACCACCGTCGATCGTCCGCGCCGATCTCGTCGCCGGCACCACCGTGGTGAGCCTTTTGTTCTTATCTTCTTTCTGAAAGGAAAAAATTCTTACTTATATGTTTAGATAGATACTTGTATAATTTTATTACTTTTATTACTGCTTCTTATTATTTAGTGCGATAGTTTTGGTATCCGCCTCCATCGGTCGTCGTCCTGTCTATGATTCGGATGTGGTATATATTATCTTTATAACTATTTGGTTCATTTATTGTTTATGACAATTATGGCGACCAACGTGACATAGATTTTATTTATCTAGGAGGTATATGAATCGGAAATTCCAACCGACCCTATTGTCGAGAGGTTAAATTTAGTTGAAGAAGAAAACAATTTATTGAAGGAAAAAATAAAAATAATTGATGAGGAGAAGATGATATTGGAGTTGCATGTTGCGGATGTCGTTGATGATCACAAGATCAAGATGGATGCAATGTGCTTAAAGATTAGAAAGATTAGAAAATATGCCATTCATACCGAGGTTTGGTATCATTATGTCATTGGGTCAATTGTTACTTTGGTTGCGATTATGATCGCATTTGTTTTCGCATAGAAATGTTTTACATAGTTTCAATGTATGGTTTAATTAATTAGATGCTCTAGAGAGCTATATGTTGTTCAACGAGAACTATGTATGTACTTTGGTTTTAATGTGATGATGAACTTATATTAATTTGATCACTTAATTATCTGATGTTCTGTAATGGGTTTTGACACACTTAATTATATATAATGCACACAGATGAACCGGCAATAGATGTACAGTGACAGACACACCTCCGAGTACATTAAGGGCATGCATGATTTTCTCGAAGTGGATGAGGCAAACAAGCAGAATGGTTTTATGTGTTATCCATGCCCTATCTGTGAGAATACGAAGTCTTACTCTAACCGGAAAACCCTTCACATCCACCTGCTTGAGAAGGGTTTCATGCCACACTATAATGTTTGGACCAAGCACAGAGAATGGGGGTTATGATGGAAGACAGCGGAGAAGAAGAGGACGATGACAACTATGTGCCCCCTGAATACGGTGATGTTGCAACGGGGGAAGCTGTTGAAGATCAAGAGGAATGAGACGATATGCCGGATGATGATCTCCGCCGGGTCATTATTGATGCAAGGAGTCAGTGCGAAAGTGAAAAGGAGAAGGTGAAGTTCGATCGCATGCTAGAGGATCACAAAAAAGGTTTGTACCCCAATTGCGAAGATGGCAACACAAAGCTTGGTACCGTACTGGAATTGCTGCAGTGGAAGGCAGAGAATGGTGTGCCTGACAAAGGATTTGAGAAGATACTGAAAATATTAAATAAGAAGCTTCCAAAGGATAACGAATTGCCCGACAGTGCGTATGAACCAAAGAAGGTTGTTTGCCCTCTAGGATTGGAGGTGCAGAAGATACATGCATGCCCTAATGACTGCATCATGTACCGTGGTGCGTACGAGGATTTGAACGCATGCCCGGTATGTGGTGCATTGCGGTATAAGATCAGACGAGATGACCCTGGTGATGTTGACGGCGAGCGCCCCCAGAAGAGGGTTCCTGCCAAGGTGATGTGGTATGCTCCTATAATACCATGGTTGAAACGCCTGTTCAGAAACAAAGAGCATGCCAAGTTGATGCGATGGCACAGAGATGACCGTAAGAAAGACGGGAAGTTGAGAGCACCCGCTGACGGGTTGCAGTGGAGAAAAATCGAGAGAAAGTACTAGGAGGAGTTTGCAGGTGACGCAAGGAATGTATGGTTTGGTTTAAGCGTGGATGGCATTAATCCTTTCAGGGAGCAGAGTAGCAATCACAACACCTGGCCCGTGACTCTATGTATCTATAACCTTCCTCCTTGGTCGTGCATGAAGCGGAAGATCATTATGATGCCAGTTCTCATCCAAGGTCCTAAGCAACTCGGCAACGACATTGATGTGTACCTAAGGCCATTAGTTGAAGAGCTTTTATAGTTGTGGATTGGAAACGGTGTACGTGCGTGGGATGAGCACAAACAGGAGGAATTTGACCTGCATGCATTGCTGTTTGTCATCATCAATGATTGGTCTGCTCTCAGTAACCTTTCAGGACGGACAAACAAGGGATACCACGCATGCACGCACCGTTTAGATGACACCCAAAGTATATACCTGGACAAATGCAGGAAGAATGTTTACCCGGGGCATCCTCGATTCCTTCCGACCAACCATCAATGTAGAAAGAAAGGCAAGCACTTCAAAGGTGGGGAAGATCACCGGAAGAAGCCCACCATGCGTACCGGTGATCACGTACTTGATATGGTCAATGATATAAAAGTAATCTTCGGAAAGGGTCCCGGCAGACTATCTGTTCCGAATGACGTTGAGGGACACGCACCCATGTGGAAGAAGAAATCTATATTTTGGGACCTACCCTACTGGAAAGACCTAGAGGTCCGCTCTTCAATCGACGTGATGCACGTGACGAAGAACCTTTGCGTGAACCTGCTAGGCTTCTTGGGCGTGTATGGGAAGACAAAAGATACAGCGGAGGCACGGGAGGACCTGCAATGTTTGCACGAAAAAGACGGCATGCCTCCAAAGCAGTATGAAGGTCCTGCCAGCTACGCTCTTAACAAAGAAGAGAAGTAAATCTTCTTTGAATGCCTGCTCAGTATGAAGGTCCCGTCTGGCTACTCGTCAAATATAAAGGGAATAATAAATATGGCAGAGAAAAAGTTCCAGAACCTAAAGTCTCATGATTGCCACGTGATTATAACGCAAATGCTTCCGGTTGCATTGAGGGGGCTTCTACCGAAAAACGTTCGATTAGCCATTGTGAAGCTATGTTCATTCTTCAATGCAATCTCTCATAAGGTGATCGATCCATAAATCCTACCAAGGTTAAGGAGTGATGTGGCGCAATGTCTTGTCAGTTTTGAGCTGGTGTTCCCACCATCCTTCTTCAATATCATGACGCACGTCCTAGTTCATCTAGCCGACGAGATTGTCGTTCTAGGCCCTGTATTTCTACACAATATGTTGCCCTTTGAGAGGTTCATGGGAGTCCTAAAGAAATATGTTCGTAACCGTGCTAGGCCAGAAGGAAGCATCTCCATGGGCCATCAAACAGAGGATGTCTTTGGGTTTTGTGTTGACTTCATTCCTAACCTTAAGAAGATAGGTCTCCCTCAATCGTGGTATGAGGGAAGACTGGGTGGAAAAGGCACGCTAGGAGGGGACTCAATAGTATGTAGGGACACGCATTCTTGGTCTCAAGCACACTACACGGTTCTACAGAATTTTACCTTGGTGACCCGGTATGTCGATGAACACAAGAACATTCTGCGCTCCAAACACCCAGACCAGTGTGACGACTGGATTACATGTGAACACATCAGTTGTTTCGGCAGTTGGTTCCAAACACGTCTCAGGTGTGACAACACTATTTCTAATGACCTGTACTCGTTGGCGAGGGAACCATCTTTGACTGTAATGACTTACAAAGGGTACGAGATAAATGGGAATACATTTTACACGATCGCCCAAGATCAAAAGAGCACCAACCAGAACAGTGGTGTCCGCTTTGATGCAGCAACCAAGAGGGGAAAGGACACATATTATGGTTACATAGTGGACATATGGGAACTTGACTATGGAAATGATATTAAGGTCCCTTTGTTTAAGTGCAAATGGGTCAATCTGTCAGGAGGCGGGTGAAGGAAATATGCCCTAGAGGCAATAATAAAGTTATTATTTATTTCCTCATATCATGATAAATTTTTATTATTCATGCTAGAATTGTATTAACCGGAAACATGATACATGTGTGAATACATAGACAAACTTAATGTCACTAGTATGCCTCTACTTGACTAGCTCATTAATCAAAGATGGTTATGTTTCCTAACCATAGACATGTGTTGTCATTTGATTAAAGAGATCACATCATTAGGAGAATGATGTGATTGACTTGACCCATTCCGTTAGCCTAGCACTTGATCGTTTAGTATGTTGCTATTGCTTTCTTCATAACTTATACAAAGTTCCTACAACTATGAGATTATGCAACTCCCGTTTACCGAAGGAACACTTTGTGTGCTACCAAACGTCACAACGTAACTGGGTGATTATAAAGGAGCTCTACAGGTGTCTCCAAAGGTAGATGTTGAGTTGGCGTATTTCGAGATTAGGTTTTGTCACTCCGATTGTCGGAGAGGTATCTCTGGGCCCTCTCGGTAATGCACATCACTATAAGCCTTGCAAGCAATGTGTCCAATGAGTTGGTTACGGAATGATGCATTACGTAACGAGTAAAGAGACTTGACGGTAACGAGATTGAACTAGGTATTGGATACCGACGATCGAATCTCGGGCAAGTAACATACCGATGACAAAGGGAACAACGTATGTTGTTATGCGGTTTGACCGATAAAGATCTTTGTAGAATATGTAGGAGCCAATATGAGCATCCAGGTTCCACAATTGGTTATTGACCGAAAATAGTTCTAGGTCATGTCTACATAGTTCTCGAACCCGTAGGGTCCGCACGCTTAAAGTTACGATGACAGTTTCATTATGAGTTTTATGTTTTGATGTACCGAAGGTTGTTCGGAGTCCCGGATGTGATCACGGACATGACGAGGAGTCTCGAAATGGTCGAGACATAAAGATTGATATATTGGAAGCCTATATTTGGATATCGGAATTGTTCCGGGTGAAATCGGAATTGTTCCGGAGTACCGGGGGGTTACCGGAACCCCCCAGGGGTTAATAGGCCTACATGGGCCCTAAGGGAGAAGAGGAGGGCCGGCCAGGGCAGGCCGCGCGCCTCCTCCCCCCCTAGTCCGAATAGGACAAGGAAGGGGGCGGCGCCCCCCTTTCCTCTTTCCCCTTCCCCTTTCCTTCTCCTACAAGGCAAGAGGGGGGAGTCCTACTCCCGGTGGGAGTAGGACTCCTCCAGGCGCACCCCTAGGGGCCGGCCGCACCTCCCCCCTCCCTCCTTTATATACGGGGGAAGGGGGGCACCCCATAACACACAAGTTGATCTTCGTGATCGTTCCTTAGCCGTGTGTGGTGCCCCCCTCCACCATATTCCACCTCGGTCGTATCGTTGCGGTGCTTAGGCAAAGCCCTGCGTCGGTAGAACATCATCATCGTCACCACACCGTCGTGCTGACGGAACTCATCCCCGACACCCTGCTGGATCGGAGTCCAGGGATCGTCATCGAGCTGAACGTGTGCTGAACTCGGAGGCGCCGTACGTTCCGTGCTTGGATCGGTCGGATCGTGAAGACGTACGACTACATCAACCGCGTTGTCATAACGCTTCCGCTTTCGGTCTACGAGGGTACGTGGACATATTCTCCCCTCTCATTGCTATGCATCACCATGATCTTGCGTGTGCGTAGGAAAATTTTGAAATTACTACGTTCCCCATTAGTGGTATCAGAGCCTGGTTTTATGCGTAGATGTCATATGCACGAGTAGAACACAAGTGAGTTGTGGGTGATATAAGTCATACTGCTTACCAGCATGTCATACTTTGGTTCAGCAGTATTGTGAGATGACACGGCCCGGACCGACGTTACGCGTACGCTTACGCGAGACTGGTTTCACCGTTACGAGCACTCGTGCTTAAAGGTGACTGGCGGGTGTCTGTCTCTCTCACTTTAGTTGAACCGAGTGTGGCTACACCCGGTCCTTGCAAAGGTTAAAACAGCACTAACTTGACGAACTATCGTTGTGGTTTTGATGCGTAGGTAAGAACGATTCTTGCTCAGCCCGTAGCAGCCACGTAAAATTTGCAACAACAAAGTAGAGGATGTCTAACTTGTTTTTGCAGGGCATGTTGTGATGTGATATGGTCAAGACGTGATGCTATATTTTATTGTATGAGATGATCATGTTTTGTAACTGAAGTTATCGGCAACTGGCAGGAGCCATATGGTTGTCGCTTTATTGCATGAAATGCAAACGCCCTGTAATTGCTTTACTTTATCACTAAGCGGTAGCGATAGTCGTAGAAGCAATAGATGGCGTAACGACAACGATGCTACGATGGAGATCAAGGTGGCGCGCCGGTGATGATGGTGATCACGACGGTGCTTCGGAGATGGAGATCACAAGCACAAGATGATGATGGCCATATCATATCACTTATATTGATTGCATGTGATGTTTATCCTTTATGCATCTTATCTTGCTTTGATTGACGGTAGCATTTTAAGGTGATCTCTCACTAAATTATCAAGAAGTGTTCTCCCTGAGTATGCACCGTTGTGAAAGTTCTTCATGCTGAGACACCACATGATGATCGGGTGTGATAGGATCTACGTTCAAATACAACTGGTGCAAAACAGTTGCACACACAAAATACTCAGGTTAAACTTGACGAGCCTAGCATATACAGATATGGCCTCGGAACACAGAGACCGAAAGGTCGAGCGTGAATCATATAGTAGATATGAACAACATATTGATGTTCACCATTGAAAACTACTCCATCTCACATGATGATCGGACATGGTTTAGTTGATTTGGATCACGTGATCACTTAGATGACTAGAGAGATGTCTGTCTAAGTGGGAGTTCTTAAGTAATATGATTAACTGAACTTAAATTTATCATGAACTTAGTACCTGATAGTATTTTTGCTTGTCTATGTTTGTTGTAGATAGATGGCTCGTGCTATTGTTTCGTTGAATTTTAATGCGTTCCTTGAGAAAGCTAAGTTGAAAGATGATGGTAGCAATTACACGGACTGGGTCTGTAACCTAAGGATTATCCTCATAGCTGCACAGAAGAATTACGTCCTGGAAGCACCGCTGGGTGCCAGGCCTGCTGCAGATGCAACTGACGATGTTAAGAACGTCTGGCAAAGCAAAGCTGATGACTACTCGATAGTTCAGTGTGCCATGCTTTACGGTTTGGAACCGGGTCTTCAACGAAGTTTTGAACGTCATGGAGCATATGAGATGTTCCAGCAGTTGAAGTTAATATTTCAAGCAAATGCCCGGATTGAGAGATATGAAGTCTCCAATAAGTTCTATAGCTGTAAGATGGAGGAGAATAGTTCTGTCAGTGAACACATACTCAAAATGTCTGAGTATAATAATCACTTGATTCAACTGGGAGTTAATCTTCCTGATGATAGTGTCATTGACAGAATTCTTCAATCACTGCCACCAAGCTACAAGAGCTTCGTGATGAACTATAATATGCAAGGGATGGACAAGACTATACCCGAGCTCTTCGCAATGCTAAAGGCTGCGGAGGTAGAAATCAAGAAGGAGCATCAAGTGTTGAATTATTTATTACCTCATATCATGATAAATGTTTATTATTCATGCTAGAATTGTATTAACCGGAAACATGATACATGTGTGAATACATAGACAAACTTAATGTCACTAGTATGCCTCTACTTGACTAGCTCATTAATCAAAGATGGTTATGTTTCCTAACCATACACATGTGTTGTCATTTGATTAAAGAGATCACATCATTAGGAGAATGATGTGATTGACTTGACCCATTCCATTAGCCTAGCACTTGATCGTTTAGTATGTTGCTATTGCTTTCTTCATAACTTATACAAAGTTCCTACAACTATGAGATTATGCAACTCCCGTTTACCGGAGGAACACTTTGTGTGCTACCAAACGTCACAATGTAACTGGGTGATTATAAAGGACCTCTACAGGTGTCTCCAAAGGTAGATGTTGAGTTGGCGTATTTCGAGATTAGGTTTTGTCACTCCGATTGTCGGAGAGGTATCTCTGGGCCCTCTCGGTAATGCACATCACTATAAGCCTTGCAAGCAATGTGGCCAATGAGTTGGTTACGGAATGATGCATTACGTAACGAGTAAAGAGACTTGCCGGTAACGAGATTGAACTAGGTATTGGATACCGACGATCGAATCTCGGGCAAGTAACATACCGATGACAAAGGGAACAACGTATGTTGTTATGCGGTTTGACCGATAAAGATCTTCGTAGAATATGTAGGAGCCAATATGAGCATCCAGGTTTCGCTATTGGTTATTGACCGGAAATAGTTCTAGGTCATGTCTACATAGTTCTCGAACCCGTAGGGTCCGCACGCTTAAAGTTACGATGACCGTTTCATTATGAGTTTTATGTTTTGATGTACCGAAGGTTGTTCAGAGTCCCGGATGTGATCACAGACATGACGAGGAGTCTCGAAATGGTCGATACATAAAGATTTATATATTGGAAGCCTATATTTGGATATCGGAATTGTTCTGGCTGAAATCGGGATTTTTCCGGAGTACCGGGGGGTTACCGGAACCCCTCCGGGGGGTTAATGGGCCTACATGGGCCCTAAGGGAGAAGAGGAGGCCGGCCAGGGCAGGCCGCGCGCCCCCTCCCCCCTAGTCTGAATAGGACAAGGAAGGGGGGCGGCGCCCCCCTTTCCTCTTTCCCCTTCCCCCTTTCCTTCTCCTACAAGGCAAGAGGGGGGAGTCCTACTCCCGGTGGGAGTAGGACTCCTCCAGGCGCACCCCTAGGGGCCGGCCGCACCTCCCCCCTCCCTCCTTTATATACGGGGGCAGGGGGCACCCTATAACACACAAGTTGATCTTTGTGATCGTTCCTTAGCCGTGTGCGGTGCCCCCCTCCACCATATTCCACCTCGGTCGTATCATTGTGGTGCTTAGGCGAAGCCCATCGGTAGAACATCATCATCGTCACCACGCCGTCGTGCTGACGGAACTCATCCCCGACACCCTGCTGGATCGGAGTCCAGGGATCGTCATCGAGCTGAACGTGTGCTGAACTCGGAGGCGCCGTACGTTCGGTGCTTGGATCGGTCGGATTGTGAAGACGTACGACTACATCAACCGCGTTGTCATAACGCTTCTGCTTTCGGTCTACGAGTGTACGTGGACATACTCTCCCCTCTCGTTGCTATGCATCACCATGATCTTGCATGTGCGTAGGAAAATTTTGAAATTACTACGTTCCCCATCAGCGGGGTACAGGTAGACCCACAGTACGGAATGACATCAGTGGATCTGAACAATCTGGGGTACACGGATGAGCCATTCGTCCTAGCCCATGATGTGGCACAGGTTTTCTATGTGAAGGACATGTCTACCAAACTAAGAAAAAGGAAAGATAAGGAAGCGGATACATCATACGATGAGCCAAAGCGCCACATAGTTCTTTCAAGAAAAGAGACATCATGGGATTAGAGGGCAAGACAAACGTGTCTGAAGATTATGAAAAGTTTCATGAAATTCCTCCCTTCAAAGTCAAGGCTGACCCAAGCACCATGTTAAACGATGAAGATTATCCATGGTTACGGTGCAATAAGCAAAGAACACAAGCGAAGAAAAAGTGAAGACTTTCTATCAACAACTATTATGATGATGCCTTTGATGTATAATATCACTGCAGTTACATTTGAACAAATGAAATCCCTTTGTAACACATGAGTCTTCATCTGAAACCCTGATACTTCCAAAGAGATTGTCTGTTTTGTACATGAAGTGCATCCAGTTTTTGTCGTAACCCTCTCAACTTTTAGCACATTCTATGTGGGTGAAATGATGATACCATGCCAATTTTCAACCTTTACAGAGTTCATTTGAAATGTTTTTATAAACCTCTAGTATTATTGAAAACAAAATTATATAAAATTTATGCAACTAAAATTATCAAAGTATTTTCTGTTCAAAACATTAAAAGCAAAAAGAATTTTCATAAAATAAATAAAAAGCACAAAATAAAATAAAATAAATAAGTAGAAACAAAATAAAATAAATAAGTAGAAACAAAATAAACTTTAATAAATAAGTAGAAACAAAATAAACTTTAATAAAGTCAAATAAATAAACTTTAATAAAATAACTAAAAATAGCAACAGTAAGTAGAAATAAAATAAAATAAATAAAGCAGAAAAAAGTGCCACATATTGGGCCACCACGGCCTGAATACGACTAGAAACCCAATCATGGGCCAGGATTCAGGCCCGCAGCAGGCCCAGTAGGCCCACAGGCACACACTAACAGGTTAGGCCCGAAAGCCTGCAGTTGAGAGGAGCTCGAGAGGGCAGGCACAACAGCGCTTATAAACCACTCTCGAGCTCTCTCAACTAGCGAGGTGGGGCTAAACTTTGGCCGCGACACGGGCAGCACAGGGCCTTTGGTCCCGGTTGGTGGCACCAACCGGGACTAAAGGGCGCCTCAAACCGGTACCAATACACCCCTTTAGTCCCGGTCGGTGCCACCAACCAGGATCAAAGGCCTCTGCTTCCCGCCCTTTGGGCTGCTAAAAAGAGACATTTGGTCCCGGTTGGTGGCACCAACCGGGACTAAAGGGGGGCATTGGTCCCAGTTGGTGCCATGAACCGGGACCAATGCTCTGGGTATATAAGCAAGACTTATCAAAAATTTCAGTTTTCATCACATTTTCCCCGACGGCCCCGACCTCCACGACGCTGCCAGACTGCCTCGACGCCGCCCGTCGCCCACGCCCGTCGTCGCCCTCGCCGTCGCCCGCGCCCGTTGTCGCTGCCATCTGCCCCCGTCGTCGTCGCTGCGCCGCATCTTCCCCGACACCGTCGCCCTGCCTTGTCGTTGCCGTCGCCGCCCCTGTCGCCGCGCCCTCGCCGTCGCCGCCCTGCCTCCGCGACCTCGCCGTCTTCCAACGCCTCCCCAACCTCGTCGTCGCCTCCTCGCACCGGCCCCTGCCCTGCCCCGCGCACGCCGCCTCTGCCTCAAGCCGGCCCCGACCTCGCCCTCGCTGACGCCGCCCACAGTGAGCCCTCACGCCCCTTCCCTGCCCCCATGCCGCCGCCGCCGTATGATGTTTTTTTGTTCATAGATGTGATGTTTATTTTCATATATGTTCATGTATATATGGTTATTATGGATATATGTATGATGTTTTTTTGCATATATGTTGATGTAATGTTTTTTTTTCTGCATATATATATGATGTTTTTTTTCATAGATGCTCATATGAATTTTTTTGTTCATAGATGATCATATATATGATGCATGCATGGATGTGGATGGAATATGATCTTTTTTTGTTCATAGAATATGATGTTTTTTTTTATTCATAGATTTTTTTTTGTTCATGAGAGAGGCGGGGACGTCGAGGAAGTTGTACTGTTTAGGGTTAGGGTCGTCGAGGAAGAAGGAAAATATGGAAAAGGAATAAAAGATGAAGAAGGAAGAAGCAGAAGAAGAGGAGAAAAAAATAAGAAGAGAAAGTAGAAGAAAAAAAGGAGAAGAAGAAGGAATAGAGGAGAAGAAGAAAAAATTTCTAAAATAGAAATTTTTCTTCTTCTCCTCTATTCCTTCTTCTTCTCCTCTTTTTTTTCTTCTATTTTTTTTCTTCTTCTTCTTCTCTTTTTTTCTTCTTCTTCTTCTTCTTTTTATCGCGAACGAGGGTGTCGAGGATCGCCGAGGGATCGAGGGTCGGGAACTAGGCTAGAGGGCCGCGAGGGTCACAGAGAGGTCGAGGGTTATCAAGGCCGGTTGAGGGTCAAGGGTTTGAGGGTCGAGGG
>NC_041385.1:470378547-470396921 GCF_002162155.2 Triticum dicoccoides
GAGGGTTCGAGGGTTCTAGGGTTCGAGGGTCGAGGGTTCAAGGGTCGTCGAGGGGCCGAGGGTTCGAGGGTCGAGGGTCGTCGAGGGGTCGAGGGTCGCCGAGGTTTCAAGGGTCAAGGGTCGAGGGTAGTCGAGGGGTCGAGGGTTCGAGGGTCGAGAGGTTGCCTAGTGTCAAAGTATTGAAGAAATCCATGGCTTCGTCATTAGCCGGAAGTAACTGGGGCATGATGGTACGAAGTTCTCCAAAGTTATTCTGGAACGGAGTCTTGGATAGGATAATCCGCCTTTTGGTACAAATTTCAGCAAAGGCCTTGCAAATAGCGATACGGAAGGCTCTTGATGTACTTTGTACCAAAAAGTGAATTATCCTATCTGGGATCCCGTTCCAGAATAACTTTGGAGAGCTTCATACCATCATGCGCCTGTTACTTTCGCCTAATGATGAAGATATGGTTTTGTTGAATCCTTTGACACTAGACAAATGTGACATGAGGGGGTTGAGGGTTGGGAACTAGGGTAGAGGGTTGTTGATCGCCGAGCGGTCGAGGGTCGTGAACTAGGTAGGGTCGAGGGTCAAGGATCGCCGAGGGGTCGAGAGGTTGCCTAGTGTCAAAGTATTGAAGAAATCCATGGCTTCATCATTAGCCGGAAGTAACCGGGGCATGATGGTACGAAGTTCTCCAAAGTTATTCTGGAACGGAGTCCCGAATAGGATAATCCGCCTTTTGGTACAAATTTCAGCGTTGTCGATATACCCCCTCTCCGATAACTTCGACATAAGGGGGGGGGTCGATATACCCCCTCCCTCATAATATTTTTTTCTATGTATATGTCGTCATTGTCTATATACCCCCTCTCCGATAACTTCGACATGAGGGGGGGTCGATATATATACCCTCTCCCCGATAACTTTTTTTTCTATGTATATGTCATCGTTGTCGATATACCCCCTCCCCGATAACTTCGACATATCCATCTCTCATGTTTATATATTAATTGCCATGTTGTAATATTTGCAGAAACTATGGATCATCAAAGAGACTTCGGTCAAGAAGAGATATTGGGGGACATAATCCGCGACGGAGGTGATGTAGTCTTGTCATTTCTCAACGACATCGAAGAAGGTCTGCAAGGAGAGGAAGCAGGCTACAGTGATCAAACAATGGAGGAGGGTCATGATCGTAATGGTGGCTCTGGCGACTGATGAAGCCATGTACCTAGGGTAGGGTCATGGACCTGTCCAAAATACCCTACCCAAGGACATCTCTAGAAGAAACTACCTTTCAGTCGACCTGGAAGGATTCCACTCGACGGACTCGAAGACACTCGACCATGAAGACTCACTCGACCCCCAGAAGATCTAAGGTCACTCTACATCCAAACGGTCTGGCATTAAGTAGTCTTTATGGTCATGATATCACTTTATGTAAGGCGTTACCTGTAACGTCTGACCTTTATGTACATTGAACTCTCTGCTACGTGGGTTGGCTGGGGTCCTGGCAGACTCTATATAAGCCACCCCCCTCCACAGGCAGAAGGGTTCGCACCCCTGTAACTCTCACACATATAATCCAGTCGACCGCCTCCAGGCACCGAGACGTAGGGCTATTACTTCCTCTGAGAAGGGCATGAACTCGTAAAACTCTTGTGTGCACAACTACTCCATAGCTAGGATCTTGCCTCTCCTTAGTACCCCCCTACACTACTGTCAGACTTAGAACCACAACAGTTGGTGCCCACCGTGGGGCAGGTGTCTTAGCGTCTTATTGGAGAAGTTGCGATTTTTCCGATTCCCATCATCATGGTTTCAGGTGGAGTTTTGGTTGAGGGCCGCGAGATCCGTCTCGGCGCACTCATGTTCGTCGCCGACGACTCTGCCTGGTTGCAGGAGGCTCCGTTCGACGTTGATGCGCTCCCAGTCTGCGGAGCTACGCACTTTCGAGCATGTGTCCACGGTGTCCTTCTGTGGCAACCGTCGACTCAGTATCGGCCGGTTTTTGTGTCATCCCCCCTCCCAACTTCCCGCCGGCGTAAGCGCTCCGGTCGGTCGAGGCTTCAGCGGTGGGTGAGGCACGTGGTGGCTCGCTAGTCGACCACCGCCCAAGTCGCGGCAATCGAGCCCGACAAATCTCTCTACGGCCTGTTCGACCTGTCGACTGGCTCTGCAGAGACTGCATCCGAGTGCGGCAGCAGTGATCCAGCGGCGGAGGTCCTGATGGTCAATGGACCGCACATTCCCCCCGGCGTTCCCGGCGTCGAGGGAGACAACAGCAGGGGCGATCCGTCGCACGTCCATGAAGAGTATCTTCCCGAGCCCCTCAATTCGCAGCAGAGGGAAGAGCTTCGCCGCCGGAACATGGATGCATTTCACACTCCGATCGTTGGAGAAACCCCTGAGGCTCGCGCCTTGGAGGATGCGCGCTTGGCCAACCTGGCTGAGCGCACTCGACTAAAGAACCTTCAGCGGGCACTTGACGAGCGCGCGCGGCAACGGATTCCAGACTCCAGTCGACGCCAGCTCTTTCCACCTCCGACTCAGGTATATCGAACTCCGATTCAGAATTTAGCAGCTGCAGCCCGTATAGCAGAGTCGATTCAGCCTTCCCAGTCAGAGGCTGGCAGAGGCTTGATGCTGATCAGAGATTTGCTCCGGGCAGCAGGAGATCAGAATTCAGCTGTATCGCAGTCGCAGAACAGGATTCACAGCAGATCCGTGGCAGCGAACACGGTCCAGTCGGCTCATAGCCCCAGATCACCCCCGAGGCGTGAAGGGCGTGGTAACCGGCACGATCAGTACAGGAACTATGAGCAGTATGATTGCCGATTCAATCGCAACGATCGACATCGAGTGCCCACTCCTCCCCCAAGGGGTGGATCCTATGTGCCTCGACAGCAGGATGATAGACGCCAGCACAGTGGCGGGCGAAGGATTCCAGTCGACCCCAGGGAACCAGGCTTTGATGCGAGATCCATCATCGTTCAAGGTCTGGTCAACCGGAACAGAGCCCACAGAGAGGGTAACGACAGAGACGTACCCACCAGCAGCCGAGTGCATGTCTCCGGACCAGAGTGTTTCAGCAGAGCCATCAGAGCCTCGGTGATTCCTCCCAACTTCAGGTTGGCGACTGGAGTCAGCAAGTTTAACGGTGAGTCTAAGCCCGATACTTGGCTTGAGGACTACCGAGTGGCTGTTCAGATCGGCGGCGGAAATGACGAGGTGGCCATGAAGCATCTGCCTCTTATGTTGGAAGGGTCAGCCAGAGCATGGCTGAATCAGTTGACACCCAGCAGCATTTACACGTGGGAAGACCTCTCCCGAGTGTTTGTTAGAACGTTCGAAGGAACATGCAAGCGACCAGCAGGACTGACAGAGCTGCAATCTTGTGTGCAGAAGTCGAATGAGACTTTGAGGGATTACATCCAGAGATGGATCACACTGCATCACACAGTAGAGAATGTATCTGATCACCAGGCAGTCTGCGCCTTCAAGGAGGGCATAAAGTACAGAGAGCTAAGCCTGAAATTCGGTCGAACCGGAGACATGTCTCTGAGTCAAATGATGGAAATAGCCACCAAGTATGCCAATGGTGAGGAAGAGGATCGGCTCCGGAGCGGCAAGCACAAGTCAGTCGCCCAGGACACCGAAGGCGGAAATTCCAGTTGGAAGCAAAAGCGGAAAGCCGAGCCAGCCACTCCTAGAGAAGCCTTGGCCGTGAATCAAGGAAAGTTCAAAGGGAAGCCCAAAGGGCCCTAGAACCCCAAGAAAGTAAAGGATAAAGAAGGAAATGACGTGATGGATTTACCATGTCACATCCACACCAAGAAAGATGAAGAGGGTAACTTCATTTACCCGAAGCATACCACTCGACAGTGTCGACTCCTGATACAGCAGTTCCAAGGGAAGCAATCCAAGGACAAGGAAAAAGAGTTGGACAAGGTTGAGGGCAAAGAGGATAGTGACGAAGAATATCCGCAAGTCAATTCCACCCTGATGATTTTTGCTGACGTTGAGAGCAAAAACCGACTGAAAGTGATAAACCGAGAGGTGAATATGGCTGCTCCGGCAACGCCCAATTATCTGAAGTGGTCTCAAACCGCCATTACATTCGACCAGTCAGATCACCCGACGCACATAGCCACCCCTAGGAGGCAGGCTCTGGTGGTCGACCCAGTCGTCGAAGGTACTCGGCTGACCAAAGTACTGATGGATGGCGGTAGTAGTCTGAACATACTGTACACAGAGACACTGGAGGGGATGGGCATTCCGATGTCCAGACTCAGCACGAGCAATATGAGTTTCTATGGAGTCATTTCGGGCAAGAAGGCTGCTTCACTCGGTCAGATTGCTCTCGATGTGGTTTTTGGTGATTCCAAGAACTTCCGCAAAGAAAAGTTGACATTTGAGGTTGTAGATTTCCAGAGTGCCTATCACGCTATTTTGGGCAGGCCAGCTTATGCACGTTTTATGGCTCGACCATGTTACGTGTACCTCAAATTGAAGATGCCTGGCCCTAAAGGCGTGATCACTATCACCGGTAATCGCAAGAAGGCGGAAGAGTGCTTCCAGAAAGGCTCAAAAATCGCCGACGCTCAAATGGTGGCAGAAGAGTGGCAGGAACATCAGAGAAATGCAGACCCGGGTGATTTGTTGCAAGCCAAGAAGCCCGCTACGGAATCGGCATGCCAGTCGTCCGGTGAGACAAAACCAGTTCACATCCACCCGACCGACCCCAACGCTGCTCCGACTCACATCTCCACGACACCCAAAATAGGAAGAAGCGCTCATCCAGTTCCTCTGTGAGAACTGGGACATCTTTGCATGGAAACCTTCTGACATGCCAGGTGTACCCAGGGGACTGGCTGAGCACCGCCTGCGAGTCGATTCAAAGGCAAAACCTGTCAAGGAACATCTGCGATGGTCCGCCGTCCAGAAAAGAAAGGCTATTGGCGAAGAGGTGGCTCGGCTTTTAGCAGCAGAGTTTATCCGAGAGATCTACCACTCCGAGTGGCTCGCCAATGTTGTCATGGTCCCCAAGAAGGACAAGTCACTTCGCATGTGCATTGACTTTAAACATATCAATCGGGCCTGCCCGAAAGATCATTTTCCTCTTCCCCGCATCGACCAAATAGTCGACTCGACCGTGGGATGTGAGAGGTTGTCTTTCTTAGACGCCTATTCCGGGTACCATCAGATCCGTCTGTTTGGACTCGATGAGATCAAAACAGCTTTCATCACCCCATTCGGGTGCTTCTGTTATGTCACCATGCCATTCGGCCTCAAGAACGCCGGAGCCACGTTCATGAGAATTATTCAGAAGTGTTTACTCACTCAAATTAGTCGGAATGTGGAAGCATACATGGATGACATTGTGGTCAAGTCACGAAAAGGTTCCGACCTACTGACTGACCTTGCTGAAACATTTGCCAACCTCAGGAGGTACGATATCAAGCTTAATCCATCCAAGTGCACATTAGGAGTTCCTGGCGGAAAGTTACTCGGTTTTCTCGTTTCCGAACAAGGAATCGACGCAAACCCAGAGAAAGTGGGCACTATACTCCGAATGAAACGACCTGTGCATGTGCACGATGTTCAGAAGCTTACTGGTTGCTTGGCCGCTTTAAGTCGATTCATCTCTCGTCTCGATGAGAAGGCATTACCTCTTTACCGACTGATGAAGAAGTCAGACAAGTTCGAGTGGACTCCTGAAGCTGATGCAGCGTTTGCAGAGTTGAAAACCCTACTTTCCACCTAGCCGGTGCTTGCTGCCCCGATCAGCAAAGAGCCTTTGCTGCTTTACATCGCAGCCACAGGATAAGTCGTCAGTACAGTTCTTACGGTCGAGCGGGAAGAAGAAGGGAAAGCCTTCAAAGTTCAGCGCCCAGTGTATTACATTTCTGAAGTCCTAACCCAATCAAAGCAAAGATACCCTCATTATCAGAAGCTTGTATATGGGATTTATATGACCACGAAGAAAGTTGCTCACTACTTCTCTGACCATATCATCATAGTCGTCAGCGACGCCCCCTTATCAGAGATTCTGCACAATAGAGATGCAACTGGTCAAGTGGCAAAATGGGCGATTGAACTCCTTCCCCTGGATATCAAATTTGAGGCAAAGAAAGCCATCAAGTCCCAAGCAATAGCAGATTTCCTCGTCGAGTGGACTGAACAGCAGTTACCGACTCAAGTTCACTCGGAGCACTGGACTGTGTTCTTTGATGGATCTAAAATGCTGAATGGTTCCGGTGTCGGTGTAGTGTTGGTTTCCCCCCGATGAGACAAGCTCAGATATGTACTCCAGATTCACTTTGATTCTTCCAACAACAAAGCAGAGTATGAAGCCCTTTTGTATGGGTTGCGTGTGGCCATCTCACTCGGCGTCCGTCGCCTCATGGTTTACGGCGACTCAGATTTAGTGGTTAACCAAGTGATGAAGGAGTGGGACGTCAGAAGCCCAGCCATGACTGGTTACTGCAATGCAGTCAGAAAGCTGGAGAAGAAATTCGCTCCATCACGTCCCCCGACTGAAAAATCAAGCAGCTGATGACTTGGCGAAGATAGGGTCCAAAAGAGAAGCCATCCCGAGTGGCGTGTTTTTGGAGCATGTCCACGCGCCGTCAGTTCAAGAAGATCCTTTCACTGAAGAAGCCCCGCAGCCAAAAAGCGCCACAGATCCGACTGAAGTCGAGGTCCCAGCTGTGGTCGACTTAATCATGGAAGTTCTGGTTATCACTCCCGACTGGGCAGTGCCCTATATCGCGTATATTCTAAGGAAAGAGCTCCCAGAGAATGAAGAAGAGGCTCGAGAGGTCGTCCGTCGATCCAAAGCCTTTACTGTCATGAGGGGACAATTATACAGAGAAAGTACGACTAGAGTCAGCAAGAAATGCATAACACCGGAAGAGGGTCGGATGATTCTCAACGACATCCATTCGGGGACCTGTGGCCATCATGCGTCCTCTCGGACCATTGTGGCTAAAGCATACCGAGCGGGTTTTTACTGGCCCAGAGCAAATGAAATGGCGAAAGAGATAGTCGACAAGTGTGAAGGAAGTCAGTTCTACTCCAACATGTCACACAAACCCTCCTCGGCCTTGAAGACCATCCTGATCGTCTGGCCTTTCGCTGTTTGGGGTTTAGATATGGTTGGACCACTAAGAACTGGCAGGAGCGGCTTCACCCATGTACTGGTGGCAGTCGACAAGTTCACCAAGTGGATCAAGGCCAAGCCCATTAAAAATCTTGACGCTGGCACTTCCATCAGCTTCATCAGAGAATTAATATTCAGATATGGAGTTCCGCATAGCATCATCACTGATAATGGGTCAAACTTTGACTCCAACAAATTCAAAGCTTTCTGCGCTTCCCAAGGCACACAAGTCGGCTACGCTTCAGTCGCCCACCCTCAGTCGAATGGACAAGCAGAAAGAGCAAACGGTCTGATTCTCAAAGGACTGAAACCCCGGTTGATGCGCGACCTCAAGCACGCAACAGGCGCGTGGGTCAACGAACTTCCATCAGTTCTTTGGGGATTGAGGGCTACTCCAAATCGATCGACCGGGAGGACTCCGTTCTTTCTGGTCTACGGAGCTGAAGCGGTTCCGCCGAGTGACCTGCTTCACAATGCGCCGCGAGTCGAGCTCTACTCTGAAGCCGAAGTAGAACTAGCCCGGCAGGATGCAGTCGACCTTCTAGAAGAGGAAAGAGAGATGGCCATGATCCGATCGACCATCTATCAGCAAGACTTGCGTCGATTCTACGCCAGAAACATGAAGAGCCGAGCCTTCCAAGAAGGAGACTTGGTCCTCCGAGTGGACCAACAGAAGCCACACAAACTCGCCCCTACTTGGGAAGGCCCCTTCATTGTCACCAAAGTCCTCCACAACGGAGCATACCGTCTTTACAACGTGGATCGCCAGATTGACGAGCCACGAGCCTGGAACGCGGATCTGCTCCGCCCCTTTTATACTTGAGTATTCACTCGGATGAGTTGTAATAAAAGTACTTCTGTAATTTATTTATCAAAAGCAAGAGTGTTATAATTTTCCCAGTGATTGTTGTTACTTTTGTCCACATAAAGCAATCCCCCAGCGGGTGGCTTAGCTGCAAATCCGTTTCGCCTAAGTTTGTAAAAAATCCTACCGAGTGGTAAGTTAGCCTTCCACTCGGAGGCTTAGCTGCGAATCCGTTTCGCCTAAGTTTAAACAAAATCCTACCGAGTGGTAAGCCATCCTTCCACTCGGGGGCTTAGCTGCAGCCCAGTGCTCGCCTAAGTTTTTGAAAATCCTACTGAGTGGTAAGCCAGCCTTCCACTCGGGGGCTTAGCTGTAGCCGAGTGCTCGCCTAAGTTCTTGAAAATCCTACCGAGTGGTAAGCCAGCCTTCCACTCGGGGGCTTAGCTGCAGCCCAGTGCTCGCCTAAGTTTTTGAAAATCCTACCGAGTGGTAAGCCAGCCTTCCACTCGGGGGCTTAGCTGCAGCCCAGTGCTCGCCTAAGTTCTTGAAAATCCTACCGAGTGGTAAGCCAACCTTCCACTCGGGGGCTTAGCTGCAGCCCAGTGCTCGCCTAAGTTTTTGAAAATCCTACCGAGTGGTAAGCCAGCCTTCCACTCGGAGGCTTGGCTGCAGCCTAGTGTTCGCCTAAGTACAAATACAATGTGCATTCTGCAAGGATGACAAGGTGCAGGCCGACTGCCACCTTCTCCTTCGGAGGCACACCGCAAATACAAAAATCCTATCGAGTGGAGAGCAGACCTCTCACTCGGGGGCTTAGCTGCAGCCCAGTGCTCGCCTAAGTATTTAAAAATCCTACCGAGTGGAGAGTAGACCTCCCACTCGGGGGCTTAGCTGCAGCTCAGTGCTCACCTAAGTATTTAAAAATCCTACCGAGTGGAGAGCATACCTACCACTCGGGGGCTTAGCTGCAGCCCAGTGCTCGCCTAAGTGTTTAAAAATCCTACCGAGTGGAGAGCAGACCTCCCACTCGGAGGCTTAGCTGCAGCCCAGTGCTCGCCTAAGTGTTTAAAAATCCTATCGAGTGGAGAGCAGACCTCCCACTCGGGGGCTTAGCTGCAGCCCAGTGCTCGCCTAAGTATCAAAAAATCTTACCGAGTGGAGAGCAGACCTCCCACTCGGGGGGGCTTAGCTGCAGCCCAGTGCTCGCCTAAGTATTTAAAAATCCTACCGAGTGGAGAGCAGACCTCCCACTCGGGGACTTAGCTGCGTCCCAGTGCTCGCCTAAGTATTTAAAAATCCTGCCGAGTGGAGAGCAGACCTCTCACTCCAGGGCTTAGCTGCAGAGGCACATGTCGACTGATACCTTCTCCTTCTGAGCTTCGCCACAAATACAATGTGTGCTACACCCCGACCCACAAGGATGCAGGACGACTGCAACCTGTACTCCAACCTGCAAGAGTACATCACCAGTACGAAAATATAAACCGAGTGAAAGACAGTGTTCACTCGAAAGCAGACGCAAACATATTCAACAGCAAAACCAAGTTCGGATAACTTCCTACGGATCCGGAAGTGCTCAGGCACCAAGCCTGTTAAGGTTTATCGGTTACAAAAACCACTCGGCATTCCGAGGCAAATTTGAAGCATCAAGCATAGAAGTTTTTTACCCCTCCTATGGAGGGCTGGAAGGCGCAACAAACTCATCCAGGTCGATTCCGTCTACGATCCGAGTGGCAGCAGCAATGAAGGTCTCCATGAAAGAACGGAAATCATGCTTCCTGGTATTGGCCACCTTGAGAGACACCAGCTTGTCTTCTCTCGCTTCCTTGCAGTGAACACGGACTACAGACAGAGCAACGTCGGCACCACACCTGGCAGAAGACTTCTTCCATTCTTGCACTCGACTTGGAACTTCGTTCAGTCGAGTCATCAGAGACTCGAGGTTGTTTTGAAGTGTTTCTTCTGGCCAGAGTGTTGTGTCAATGCGCGACGTTGCAGCCTTCAGTCTTGCAAGGTAGTCGACCACTGTAGCAACGCGAGACTCAAGTCGGAGCACGTTCATGGCGGCTTCGTCCTTCACTGGAGAGTTAATGGGATCCAAACCAGTCTCCACTCGACTAGTCTCCTCTTCGAAGTTTTGGTAGAATTCTGTGGATACGATCCAAGGATAAGTTGATGTTCCTACAAAGTCAGTGATTACCAGTCGGATATAAGGGGTTACCTTCGAGCATGAGGAATAACTTCTTGGCGAGCCCTCCCAGATAAGCCTCCAAGTCGTTCTTCTTTCCCGCCAGTTCGCTAGCCTTGTCACTCAGGGCTATCTTCTCACGCTTCTGTTGGGTGACCTCCTTGTTGGCCGAGTCGAGAGCAGCTTTCAGAGTGGCATTCTCCTCTTCAAGTTTGCTGACCGAAGCCAACTTCTCTTCTGCAAGCTCCGTCTTATCCGAAGCCGCTTTCTGCGCCTCGGCAAGGTCAAGGTCCTTCTTCTTCAGAGCATCCTTCAGTTTTTCTGTAAAATGACAGTGAGATCAGACTCAAGAATGGACAAAAATAAGGACAGTCGTCAAGATCCTCACCAAGCATACCTTTTGCCTCCTCCTTCGACTTCGTGAAGTTCTCCTAGACAAGCTTCAGATCAAGTTCAAGCTGGACATGCTTGTTCTCCAACTCAGTATAACGAGAAACAAGGTCGCAAGATTTCTGCGAAAAAATCAGTCGACAGACATCAAAGATAGGTCACTTCCGAGTGACTAAGAGAAAAATCATAGCATTTCTAAGACTACAGCCGAATCAAAACATTCAACTATAGTCTCGGGGACTACACCCAGTGGGTGCACTCAGCGTGCCCCCACTGGTTCTACTGGCTCGGATCGATCAGTCGACCGAAAGCAGCTAACTGTCAGCAGTTAGGCTCGATAAAAAAACGAAGAATTCTTCAGACCATAGCCGACTGCCAGCAGTCGACCACGGTCTCGGGGACTACACCCAGTGGGTGCACTCAGCGTGCCCCCACCGGTTCCATGATTCCACTCGACCAGCTCGAGTGAAACAAGTAAAAGAGAAAAAGTTCAAGACATAAAGACTACACTCGACTGCCAGCAGTCCACCGTAGTCTCGGGGACTACACCCAGTGGGTGCACTCAGCGTGCCCCCACTAATCCAGACATTCCAATCGACACACCAAGTGGGTGCATGACAAACATTAGGATTTTTAGTCGGTGTTCAACTAACCTGGACATTACTATGAAGAGCTGAACTCGCATCATAAGCTACTTGGCTGGCGGCTCGGATCGCCTTCACCTGCTCCATCATGATCCCTGCTTGGCGTATGGCTTCCTTGGCAGTGCTTGCTTGGTCCTCCGGGACGTGGTATGTGGAGAAGAGAGAAGGTGGATCAGCACTCGACGACGGAGGACGGGCAATCGTCAACGGCTCTGCAAAGGACACGGTAGCCCGAGCAACATTGCTCCCCTCCGGAACCAATGGTTCAGGTGCTGACGCAACCTGAGCAGTCTTGCCAGCAGTCGCCTTCCTGCTCCTCCTTGGCCTCAACGGCGCTTCATCGTCATCGTCAGGGAGATCGATGATAACACTAGGTGGAGCTGCAGAAGAAGTTCAAAGTCAAAAATGAAGATCCAATCGACCGAAAGTGAAACTGCGCAGATCATACCAGGATGGGAAGTAGTAGCATCCTCCATTTCTTGATCCTCATGCCTGGCTAAAGTCTCAGAAGTAGCGGCACTGCGATTTCAGAAATCAGTCGGTCAGGGATCGAGTCGACCAAGAATATATCCATGTTAAAAGGGAAAACATGAGTTATGCTATTACCCAGAAACAGTCGGAATCTCCATCCTCATCTTCGGTAGGGCCTTCGCCGGTTTTGTCGGTGCCGCTCGGGGTTGCTTCGACGCTTTCTCAGTCGGCGCCGGAGAAGTCGTCCGAGGACGTTTTGTCGATTGCCCAGCTGGAACGACTCCCTTGTCGCGCTCGACCGCAGGATCGTGGGCGAGCTTGGACCGTCTTTCAGCGCGAGGAGGCTCGACTGCCTCCTCCTCTTCCTCCTCCTCTTCCTCTTCAGAGCTAGCGTCTTCATCACCCTCGTCGCCCTCCGACTCCCACTCCTCCTGGCTTTCGCCTCCGCTTCCTTCTTCTTCTTCAGTCTGTTCTTGTGCCCCGTTGGGCATCGAGTACATCTCGGTAGTGATCTGGAAGACAACAAACAATATTTTAGTCGACCGGATTGCAACAAAGCGGAATGAAGAAAACAAGAGGCACAGTCAGAAGAATGTGGTCAAACCTTGTCTGGGTCGTACGAATGGTCGAGTGGCGGGATCCTCCTGGCTCCATGAGGATTGTCCCTGTTCCCTGTGATGGCGGTCATCCACCTCTCTAAAGTGGCATCATCGACCTCCTCCGGGTGGACCCGAGAGGTGTCTTCGGGGCCAGTGTACAACCTCATCGGGTGCCCCCGATACTGAAGTGGCTGAATGCGCCGTCGAAGGAAAACCTCTAGAAGGTCCATGCCCGTCACTCCGTCGCGAATGAGCTGGACCACACGCTCCATCAATATCTTAACCCGAGCCTTCTCCTCCGGGAGCACCTTCAGAGAAGATGGCTTGTTCGCTCGGTCCATGGAGAACTGAGGGAGGCCAGTCGACTGTCCTGGCGTCGACTGGTCTTGGCAGTAGAACCAAGTCGACTGCCACCCTCGAACTGACTCGGGAAGGGTCATGGTTGGAAAGGCACTCTTACTCCTCATCTGAACCCCGAGACCCCCGCACATCTGAATAACCTGGGTTCTCTCATCATTCGGGCTAGCCTTTTTCACCGTCTGGGAGCGACAGGTGAAAATGTGTTTGAAGAGGCCCCAGTGCGGCCGGCAACCCAAGAAGTTTTCGCACAAAGACACGAAAGTGGCGAGGTAGGCAATGGAGTTGGGCGTGAAGTGATGGAGTTGCGCACCAAAGAAGTTCAGAAACCCCGGAAGAAAAGATTCGGTGGCAGAGAAAAACCGCGATCTACATGAGTGGCTAAGAGGACGCACTCACCCTCCTGAAGTTGCGGCTGCCACTCCTTCCCCGGAAGCCTCGCTGACCCATGGGGGATCAGTCCCTCGTTGGCCAGGTCGTCGAGATCCTTCTGTGTGATGGTTGAGCGGATCCAATCTCCCTGGATCCAGCCTTGCGGTAGGCCGGACCGCGACGAGGATCCGCCCCGACTGGGCGCTCTTCCCTTCGCCTTCGCCGTCGCCTTCTTCGCCCGCTCCAAAGCCGCCGTCCTTTCCTTCACCATCGTCGCCGGCGAGGCGCGCAAGGAGCAGCGGAGCGGAGGCGGAAGCAAACACAGCGGGCGGATTCGAGGAGGGAGAGGGGATTGGGGGCGCACTGTTTGAAAAACCCTCGTCCGGCGCCTTATATGAAGTCTCTTCCGAGTGGCTGACTGGTAGGCCCGGGCGATCCTTTCAAATCCCACAACAGTCGCGCACGCGATACGTGGTGAAAAAGGTGGCACGGAAATCGAGGTGTCCCTGCCTTATCCCATCCGAGTATTGCGACTTCCTCCGTCCCGCGCGCTTCTCGAAAATTCAGATCCCACTAAATCCGCGGACAACAGGGCAACTTGTCAGACTGAAGATTTCCTCTGATCTGTCCCTCGGAGATCTCCAAATATAGAAAAGTCACTCAACCTATATCCAGAATGGATCAAGGCGACTGAAAAAGAAGTTGAAGCCGTCACCTACGGTCATTTGATCTAGAACAAGACATACTCATAGCATAGAAAGAGGAGTCGGAAGAATTCTCAACTCCTTCCCCACTCAAACCTCGATCCATTCGGGGGCTAATGATGAAGCCATGTACCTAGGGTAGGGTCATGGACCTGTCCAAAATACCCTACCCAAGGACATCTCTAGAAGAAACTACCTTTCAGTCGACCTGGAAGGATTCCACTCGACGGACTCGAAGACACTCGACCATGAAGACTCACTCGACCCCCAGAAGATCTAAGGTCACTCTACATCCAAACGGTCCGGCATTAAGTAGTCTTTATGGTCATGATATCACTTTATGTAAGGCGTTACCTGTAACGCCTGACCTTTATGTACATTGAACTCTCTGCTACGTGGGCTGGCTGGGGTCCTGGCAGACTCTATATAAGCCACCCCCCTCCACAGGCAGAAGGGTTCGCACCCCTGTAACTCTCACACATATAATCCAGTCGACCGCCTCCGGGCACCGAGACGTAGGGGCTATTACTTCCTCTGAGAAGGGCCTGAACTCGTAAAACTCTTGTGTGCACAACTACTCCATAGCTAGGATCTTGCCTCTCCTTAGTACCCCCCTACACTACTCTCAGACTTAGAACCACGACAGCGACCGTGATGACAGCTCCGGTGACCGAACGGAGTCGGGATCAGCTGTTGCAAAGTCCGGGGAGGTATATATATATATATATATATATATATATATATATATATATATATATATATATATATATATATTAATTAATTAAGCATGTGCTGACTAGCTAATTGATGCATTAATTGTTTTGGTATGTACATATATTAACTCTTCTTTCTTCTTTTATATAGCCCTCCGGATCAAGCAATACTTCAGTAAAGAAATGAGGCCCGAAGAAAAAGTTGCGCCCGGATAAAAGGTTCACGATCACAGAAATCGCGCGCGATGGCCAACCGATTAAACCCCTCCGGACCAAGGAAGCATTGTCTGCTTAGTGCAGGGTTCTTGTTAGGGACATGATCCCAATCAGCATCGAGCTATGGAATGAGCCTAAGAAGGAAGAGCTTCAAGTTTCTTTTGTCGAAGATAGACAAAAAGAAGATCTTTGGAAAGCACTGAAGGTAAATTTCACCCTACCGGGAGAGGAGGATCCGGAGAATCCAGTTATAGAGCCATTGATCAAGTCCTGTGCTCTCAAGAAGATGGCAGATCTATTCTGGAGGTGGAAGAATGAGATGAAAACAACGTATGTCGACCAAGACAAGACTCTAGAATTCAC
This sequence comes from Triticum dicoccoides, assembly GCF_002162155.2. Lineage (NCBI taxonomy): Eukaryota > Viridiplantae > Streptophyta > Magnoliopsida > Poales > Poaceae > Triticum > Triticum dicoccoides. The sequence goes on from NC_041385.1 coordinate 470,393,521, forward strand.
CGGCCGATTTGAGAAGATAAGAGATCACTAGCCCACATTTGTGGCCAACAAGATATCGGAGAGGAGTAAGAAGATGTCAACGACTAACAAGATAAATGCTGCAAAGAAGGAGCATCACCATCGCATGGGGTCAGGTGGCTACCTCAAAGCCCGGCCATTGTGGGACAAGGCTGAGCAGGACCTGATTGCTAAAGGGGTCGAACCAGAGACATTGCACTGGCCAGACCGTTGTAGGACTTGGTTCTTCGGGGCTGGTGGAACATTGGACCCTGAAACACGGAAGTGTTGTTTGACGGACGAGCAACGTGCAACACCTGTCACGAAGCTTCGGAAAGCAATCAAAGAAGTGCAAGAAGGGAAGTTCATTCCCGACAGAGAGAGCGACGAGCTCACAAGGGCCCTCGGAAATCCTGAGCACCCTAGACGAACACGAGGCACGCCAGACTCCATTGCGTGGAAGGTTGGGTTTCCCGACGCAGGCGGTTACAAAACCCAAGAGAGGAGGAGGAAAGTGGAGCAGGGCGAACTGCAGGAGCTTAAGGCAAGGGTAAGAAAGCTAGAGGAACGAGATATTGAGAACTAGTAGCTACAAGATCCTGCTCAAGAAGCTATCCCAGAAGCTACCCCGCCATCTCAGAGGAGAAGCAGCGTGGCTTCCACCGAGCTCATTCAGCAGCCTGACTTGACGGGTCCTAGCTACCCCGTGGGTTTTATCACGGATTCACACCAGTGTCACCTTATGACGCAATGGGATCATCTCAAAGTCAAGGCGGCTGTCGGCTCTGTGTTCCCTCCTTCACCCGGAGCAACTTTTCACTACCGTTTGATTCCACAAGTCTATGTTGTTGTGATGGTGGACGAAATAACAGAGAGATTTGAGGAGCTCCAGCTTGACCACCTTACAGGTGATGGGGAGAGTCAGTTGGGTCTTGCTATGCATACTCCGTGTATATGGCAGAAGGAGCACATCAAGCTTCTGAACTTCACGGCTCCTGCTAGTCATCTGGGAACTCCGCCTCCTCCTCCTCCTCCGGCGAATGATCAGGGCACTCTGCCTCCTGCTCCGGCGCGTGAGGGCGGCAGTACTCCGCCTCCTTCTCCACCTGCTCCGGCGCGTCCGAGCAACCCGCCTCCTCCTTTGCCGCCTCGTAAGCGACGGCGGAACACAGACGCCGCCGCTCCGGCTGCTCCGGCGCATCGTAGCAGTCCGCCTCCGACTGCTCCGACTCTTAAGCAACGAAAGAAGACAGCCGCAGCCGCTCCGGCTGCTCCGGCGTCTAGTAGTACAGCCAGAGGCGGGAGGCAATACAGATACGGTCCATCGTCTCTCAAGCCTGTAGAGAAGTTACCATACAAGAGGAGCGAGGAGGAAAACCAGAAGATATGTGAAGGCCAAGTGAATGAATTCTTTCGTTCGGTAAAAGCTAAGAAACATCCACCTCCGGCGGAGAAGATAGATCCGGTGAAAGCACCTGCAGCAACCATCACTGCCTCCGCCGCAATCCAACTATGACCGCATCATTGAAAGGACATATAAGGAATCAGGGCGGTCGGGAAGTACTTGCACTGATCAAAGGCTAGCAGAACAAAGAAAAGGGAAAAAAATCCCCAGCTCGGCGAACAAGCGAAGCAATCATGCCCCCCGCTCAATGTGTCTAGCGATATCGTCGCTAATCTTCCGGGAATGCTGTCCGGTACCAATTCTGGAGATTACATGACCGACGATGATGCAATAATTTTTGAAACAATGGAGGTGGACATATTAAGATTCGAGTACGGGAAGCCTCTCGTCAGACCTGGTACTTCCCTAACAACGATGATGCGAAGATTCTATGATTGGTACATGGACATCTGCAGGAAGTATGGAAAAAATACTTTGTCGCTGACAGTTAAAGAGGAGTACGACCTCGTTGGAATTGATCTGTTGTTAGTTCCATATGAGGAGTTCTTTCAGTTTTTCAATCAAAAGGCCATCGATAAAACAATCATCACTTGCTACTTTCTGTAAGTACTACTTCTTTGTAATTAGTTAAGTCTCTATATATAGCTCAGCTCTTTCATTGCATATATATATAATTATTATGCAGATTGAAGATCGCCGAATTGAAGAAAAGACAAGTAGGTGATATTGGGTTCATTAACATAAATCTCATGAATGAATGGAGTGTTAAACATGATGCCAGACAAACCGAGGCCAACTTGCTCGCATCATTACTTTGAAATCAAAACAAAGCTACAATACTCTGTGCATATTCGGTTTCCCTTATTACTCGAGGTTATAGTAATGTAATTGATGAGTTATGCATGCATGCGCAGCTTCCACTTTATTCTGCTAGAGATTAAGCTTGAGCAGGGACTAGTAACCGTCATAGACTCCAAAGGAAAAAATCCGGAGGAGTATGCGACCATGACTAAAATGCTCGAGAAGTAAGTTCAATCGATCATTATCGCACCATATCGGCAACTTTGTTCATTTCCTGATATCAAGTAATTGTTTTCTTTGTCTGGCGGCGTTTGGAAAAAGTTCACCGCACAAGCTCCGGGACTGCCGGTGCCACTACGATTTGACCACCCGAAAGTAAGTACTAGCTACTAGCTAGTTCCGCGCATCTCCCATTGATTCTAGTTAGTTTCATCAATACCATTTAGCATGCTTGCTTATCAGTTTGATTGACCTCTATTTCTTGTAAAGTGGTTGTGGCAGGAACCCGGGAATGATTTCTGTGGATACTACATTTACTGTGAGCGGGGCTACTCTAAACAACAATATGAAGTGCGTAAGCAATAATATTCACAATGGGAGATGCGCGGCTAGAGTTCATATTGGCAGATGCGGCAGATGCGGGATGCGGGATGGGAAGTGCGTAAGCAATAATATTCATAATTTTATTTTATTACCATCATTTGTGTTCAGTTTCATTCATATATATGTATTGACCCCCTTCTTGAAATTAGATGTGGCAAATGCGGGATGAACTCCTACCACAAGATCGCATACGAGCGATTCAAGAGGAATTGGCGGGATTCTTTCTTGACCACGTCATCAACAAACACGGAGAATACCATGTGGAAGTTGAGTTCAGATGTTAGGGGACGTAAGAGATCTTATATTGTATATATATATATATATATATATATATATATATATATATATATATATATATATATATATATATATATATATGTAGCCAGTAGCATCGGATAGATATATGAAAACTTGTTGTTCTACCAATCTATCGGAGAAGGAGAGGTCGATCACTTCTCTTTATGTATATGTTCATGACGATCTTCTGTACTTAATGGTTTCTTTCATTTGCTTACTAGCTAGCTAGTGTGTCGAGTCCTCTCTAACGTAGCGTCGACCAAGCACAGAGATAAGAGAGGACACTCCTCTCTATTAG